>NC_067247.2:371617816-371920846 GCF_019359855.2 Lolium perenne | reverse complement strand
TTCTTCCTCCTTTTGTTCGTCACTCTCCTCTTCTTTTTCATCCAATGAGCTTTCAGGTTCATCAATTTCCTCCTCTTTTTCATCCAATGAGCTTTCAGGTTCATCAGTTTCTTCTTCCACCGGTTCCTGCAAATTGTGAGTGCATTCTTGTGCATTAATGTGTCTCTCTTTATAATCAAGGATATAAGGATTCCTACTGTAGCATTCTATGCAAGAATTAATGATAGTAGAGACATAATCTTTAAGGTCCTTACAAATAGCACAAGTTTCATAATTCTCAGCCATGAAGGATTCTATATCAGAGGCTCCCATAAATAAGACAAATTGTTCTACCTCTTCAAACCCATAATGAATATAGCAATTCCGATTATAGCTCTTAATAAAATATTCCACTAAAGCCACATTGAAATTTAAGATGTTTAGTATCCTGTTGAGAGCAACAGTTTATATCATGGCGTCTAAGCAAGATTCTAGCAATTGTATTTAATTTTTCTATCATAGAACTCATTGATCTACCAGTTCTTGATTCTCTATAACAATTATAACATTCCATAAGCTCCAAGTAGGTTGTAGGTTCTCCCATAATAGCAGTTTTTAATTTTTTGGTTTTTCAAATTTTTATGGATTTTTGGGTATATGAGGAAAATAAAACAAAACAAAAATAAACTAAGCAAAAGTAAACTAAGGAAAATAATACTAGACAGAAATAAACTAGACACAAATAAACTAGATAAAAATAAACTAAGCAAAACAAAATAAAACAAAATAAAAACAGAGAGATAGGTAGAGTGTACTCCCCAGGTGAACTTATGAGTAGAGCTATGCCTCCCTGGCAACGGCGCCAGAAAACAGTCTTGATGACCCACAAGTATAGGGGATCGCGATAGTCTTCGAGGGTAGTATAACCCAATTTATTGATTCGACACAAGGGGAGGTAAAGAATACTTATAAGCCTTAACAACTGAGTTGTCAATTCAGCTGCACCTGGAAAAGCACTAGCAACAGGGGTGATGTGAAAGTAGCAGTAATATGAGAGCAGTAGTAACAGTAACTCAGCAGCAGTAATAGCAATATGAGAGCAATGGCACCGGAAAATAGTTGATACTACTTCCAATGACATGTAGAACAAGTATATAATGATGAGAGATGGACCGGGGTTCCCAGCGATCTACACTAGTGGTAACTCTCCAATAAGTGACAAGTGTTGGGTGAACAAATTACAGTTGGGCAATTGATAGGAATCAAAGCATTAAGAAAGAACATCAAGATTATTAATTATGTAGGCATGTTTTCCGTATATAGTCGTACGTGCTCGCAATGAGAAACTTGCACAACATCTTTTGTCCTACCAGCTGGTGGCAGCCGGGCCTCAAGGGAAACTACTGGATATTAAGGTACTCCTTTTAATAGAGTACCGGAGCAAAGCATTAACACACCGTGAAAACATGTTATCCTCACATCACTACCATCCCCTCCGGTTGTCCCGATTTCTGTCACTTCGGGGTCATTGGTTCCGGACAGTGACATGTGCATACAACTTGTAGATACAATCTAAGCAACAAGTATAGAGCTCAAATCTAAGATCATGCCACTCGGGCCCTAGTGACAAGCATTAAGCATAACAAGATTGCAGCAACAATAACTTCACAAACTTTATAGATAGACTAATCATAATGTATCATCCATCGGATCCCAACAAACACAACACCGATTACATCTGATGGATCTCAATCATGTAAGGCAGCTCATGAGATCATTGTATTGCAGTACATGGAGGAGAGAATACCGACATAGCTACTGCTAGAACCCGTAGTCCATGGGGGAACTACTCACGGAGCATGGCGGAGGCGGTGGCGTTGATGGAGATGGCTTCCGGGGGCACTTCCCCGTCCCGGCAGGGTGCCGGGACAGAGACTTCTGTCCCCTGAATTGGAGTTTCGCGATGGCAGTGGCGCCACAGTAACTTTTCTGGAGTTTCGTCAATTGGTACTGCGTTTTTAGGTCGAAAGGGATTTTATAGGCGAAGAGGCGGCGCAGGAGGGTGCCTGGGGGCTCCACACCATAGGGTGGCGCGGGCCCAGGCCAGGCCGCGCCGCCTTATGGTCTGGTGGCCCTCTGGCCCCTCTCCGACTCTTCTTCGGTGTTCTGGAGCCTTCCGGGAAAAATAGGAGGTTTGGCGTTGATTTCGTCCAATTCCGAGAATATTGCCCGAACAGCCTTTCTGGAACCAAAAACAGCAGAAACAGAGGCTGCACTGTGGCATCTCGTTAATAGGTTAGTTCCAGAAAATGCATGAAATCATCATAAAGTGCAAGCAAAACATGTAAGTATTGTCATAAAACAAGCATGGAACGACAGAAATTATGGATACGTCGGGGACGTATCAGAGCGCTATGGAAGGAACGATGCGGCGCGCGGCCGGCCGGGGTAAGGAGAGAAAGGTATAGTGCTAGTGATGCGGTGTGGTGGGGATCGAGATCCTGCGCGTGCGCGTGATTCTGGGAGGGTGAAGAAGAAGATGATAGACACGCAAGGGGCAAAAACTAGGTAGAGTAGTACTCTAGGCTGCTGCTGCGACTGGGCGCCGATTTGACTGTTGGTATACTAGCACGCCACCCATCTATAAATTTGCGACGACGTTTGGTGCAGTGATGTCTCGTCACATCAGGTTGACCAGAGAGGGTTTTTTTACAGTTTCCATTTCGATATATTTTTCGCCAATAATTGTAGTTCTCTACATGCCAGAGACACGTACCTTAACACGTGGGAAGCATGCAACCGCGCGAGCACCAAAATGGAATGAGAGATGTTTTACAGCAGAACTTCATTTTCAATGCCTTTCCTAGCTTGGTTTGGAAACCGGACAGAGCTTCAGTGACTTGATGCTTCCAAGATACATTGTGACTATGTGCCACCATCTACCGTCCATTTGAGATCCAACATTCCAAACTATTTCTTATTTCGAAGCTAAAAAGGAAAAACTATTCAGAAAATTTTGAAAAAATCCAGTAATATGTAGATGCCTTGTTTTAAAATCTATGAAGCTTGTGATTAAATAGCTTCTTACGTACTCGAGCACTAGTTCAAACTAAATATATATTTGCTCACAAACCTATAATTCAAATCGAATGAAACTTCACCAAAATATAAATCGAAATATGCATGATTTACTGGAAGTTTGAGATATGATCCTTAACATTAATTAAGATGGGACCCAACATTAATTAAGATGGGACCCACGTAGTATGAGATAGTGTAATTCCTATAGGAAAAAAACATTAGCTCATACCTCATGGAAAAGTTCCTTTGCTACAATCAAACAAACTTCATCTTCCTATAGGTTTCAAGTAGACATGCCATTCCAATCCTATACCTTTCCTATTCCTATGTTTTTCCTATCCTTTAAAACAAAGGAGAACTCACTTACATGACATTATTTTTTCCATGAAGCAGAGTTAACACACCTATCAATTGGTACATTTTGGAGTGACTAAGAAGGAACCAGGCTTACTTATTCGTTTTCACATGTAAAACTTGTCTAAATCTTGGTCAAACCAAATTGGCAGCAAATTAAAAAAAAAACAGAAAAATGAAAAACCAAAGCACATAGTCTTATATGTCATATAGTAAGCATTAAAGTTGATAAACAAGGTCTAGACATATTCAAACCATACAAATCATGTATCTACCCCCTAACCCCTAAACTATGTCTTATGAAGTCAAGCATGAAGAGAAGTGGTTTTGGGTTTCAAACATGGAAATTTCAAAAACCTCCCAAAAACTTCATTTTAGAGTGACTAAGAAGGATACATGCTTCCCTTTTCATTTTCATTTTTTAAACTTGTTTAAATCTTGGTCAAACCTAGGATTTGACCAAGATACAAATGGGCACAAAAAAATAAAAATGAAAAACAAAAGCACATAGTCTTCTTATGTCATATCGTAAGCATTCAAGTTGATAAACAAGGTCTAGATATATCCAAACCAGACAAATCATGTATGTACCCCATGTCGATCTTATGAAGTCTAGCATGAAGAAAACTCGTTTTGGGTTTCAAACATGGAAATTTCAAGAACATCCCAAAAGCTTCATTTTAGAGCGACTAAGAAGGATCCAGGCTTACCTTTCCATTTTCTTGTTTTAAACTTATTTAAATCTTGGTCAAATCTAGGACTTGGCCAAGTTTCAATTGGGCATAAAATAAAAAAATAGAAAAATAAAAAACCAAAGCACACAAAGTCTTCTTATGTCTAATATATAGTAAGCATTAAAGTTTTTAAACAAAGTCTAAACATATTCAAACTATACAAATCATGTATCTACCCCCTAACCCCTAAACTCTGTCTTATGAACTCAAGCATGAAGAGAAGTGGTTTTGGGTTTCAAACATGGAAATTTCAAAAACCTCCCAAGAACTTCATTTTAGGGTGACTAAGAAGGATACAGGCTTCCCTTTTCATTTTCATGTTCTATACTTGTTTAAATCTTGGTCAAACCTAGGATTTGACCAAGATTCAAATGTACATCAAAATTCAAAAAAAAATCAGAAAAATGAAAAACCAAAGCACATAGTTTTCTTATGTCATATAGTAAGCATTAAAGTTGATAAACAAGGTCTAGACATATTCAAACAAGAAAGATCATGTATCTACCCCCTATCCCTAAACTTTGTCTTATGTAGTCAAGCATGAAGAGAAGTGGTTTTGGGTTTCAAATATGGAAATTTCAAAAACCTATCAAAAGCTTCATTTTAGAGTGACTAAGAAGGATCCATGCTTCCCTTTTCATTTTCATATTTTAAACTTGTTTAAATCATTGTCAAACCTAGGATTTGACCAAGATTTAAATGGGCATAAAATTAAAAAAATCATAAAAATGAAAAACAAAAGCGCATAGTCTTCTTATGTCACATATATATATAGTAAGCATTCAAAAGTTGATAAACAAAGTATAGACATATTCCAATAAGACAAATCATGTATCTACCCCTAACCCTAAACTCTGTCTTATGAAGTCAAGCATGAAGAGAAGTGGTTTTTGGTTTCAAAAATGCATGGAAATTTCAAAAACCTCCCAAAAGCTTCATTTTAGAGTGACTAAGAAGGATCCAGGCTTACCTTTTCATTTTCATGTTTTAAACTTGTTTAAATCTAGGTCAAACCTAGGATTTGACCAAGATTCAAATGGGCATATAATAATTCAGAAAAAAAAACTAAAGAATGAAAAACCAAAGCACATAGCCTTCTTAATTATGTCATATAGTAAACATTCAAGTAGATAAACAATGTCTAGACATATTCAAACCAGAAAAATCATGTATATATCTACACCTAACCCTAAACTCTGTCTTATGAAGTCAATCATGAAGAGAATTGGTTTTGTGTTTCAAACATGGAAATTTCAAGAACGTCCCAAAAGCTTCATATATTTTAGAGTGACTAAGAAGGATCCTGGCTTACGTTTTCATTTTCATGTTTGAAACTTGTTTAAATCGTGGTCAAACCTAGGATTTGACCAAGAATCAAATGGGCATAAAATTCTAAAAAATAGAAAAATGAAAAACAAAAGCACATAGTCTTCTTATGTCATATAGTAAGCATTCAAGTTGATAAACAAGGTTTAGACATATTCAAACCAGACAAATCATGTAACTACCCCCTAACCCTAAACTCGGTCTTATGAAGTCTAGCAAAAGCCCCATTTCAAATATTTCAAACTTATTCAAATTTGGTTCAAATTTGAAAGAATACAAGTTATGAGAAAGTGAACCTTAGCATCTTAATAGTATGAGGAAGGAGAGAGAAATTATTTTCTTTTGTTTGTGGACAACCAACAAGCTTGTAGGTCACCCATAAGAAATTTTCCTTGTGGAACAACATAGTGGATTCCCTCGGGGAATCACCTATATATGTGTGTATATATATAGTAATAATATTAACTTTCTCCATAACTTGGGTCCCATTTATCTTGTGAAGTTTCCTACTATGTATGATGAACTGAACCTTAGCATTAATATGGGACCAACATGTATATGCTATTGGTGTACCCACATGCACGACAGAGGAATGAGAGATAAATTATTTTTGATTGCTAGTTGTTTGATTCTACGGGATTTTTTCCTACATCAGCTAGTTGTTTGATTCATGGGAACATATCCTATAGGAAATAATCCTATAGAAAATAAACATGAGGTCATATCGCATTGATAATTCCTTTGGCTGAATCAAAGAGAACTCATCTTCCTACAGGATTCGACTAGGCATGCCATACTAATCATATATTTTTTCCTATTCCTACGAATCATGCAGCCCAAGGAGATATTACTTGTGGATAACCTCCACTACAACCTTATCAACTACTTTTTCCTTGTAGATAGGTCTTGTGGACAACATAGTGGATGCTCTTAGACTTTTGCATAGCGGTGGAGCTTGACAAGAAAGGTTGGAGGGACAACAAGCCGAGAGAAAGTAAAATGAGCTAATATTACGCTGAATTTTACAAATAACATAGGCTTAATTTTTCTAGGTTGGACGGGCCATGGCTCAGTTTTGCTTCAACTAAGACTAGCCACAATGGGAGTATCATAGGTAGTAGTAGTATCATGCATGTCATGTAGGTATAAATCTTATGTGGTACATCAATTAATGATGAGAGAGGTGAAATTAGTATCATAGGTAGATACGGTATCATAGCACGTAAAACTAGAAATTTTAGTGGCAAACACATCATGTACACATATTTGCATTGAGATTCTACAAAACATTAAATAGAATGGAACTATGATACTAATTCATGATAATATGCATTGTAGGTGTTGTATCATAAACTAGTATCATACTCCCTCCATCCATAAATAAGTGGACGTGCGGGATTTTCAAGGTAAATTAGTAAAAAGAGAGAAAAATTGCATTGGGAAGATGCAACCAACATCTCTCTCCTATTTAATTATTTCATCTCCAATAGGCTAAGTGCATGTACAAAATTAAGATAACATGTGTTGAATATTATTAGGTTTGATTTCCATGCGATGAGAGAGAAATAACTTTTGCTAATTTAAAGTGCATTGGGAACATAGAAGTACACTCTTTCATGGACAAAGTTTGAGGGCTCCTTTGATTCAAAGGATTTGCATAGGAATTGTGTAGGATTTGGTTCCTATGGGAAAATTTCCTATACATGTTGTTTGATTCATAGGAACATAGCCTATAGGAAAAATTCCTATAGGAATCTTGTAGTGTAATTCCTATAGGAAAAAAGCATTAGCCCATACCTCATGGAAAAATTCCTTTGCTACAATCAAACAAACTTCATCTTCCTATAGGATTCAAGTAGATATGCCATTCCAATCCTATACCTTTCTTATTCCTATGTTTTTCCTATCCTTCAAATCAAAGGAGCCGTGAGGCTAGATGTCCACTTATTTGAGGACGGAGGGAGTATGTATGATACTAGTCTATGATACTTCCCATTGTGACTAGTCTAAGTGCTTTTGCACAATGAACACTAGCTATGCACAGACCTCAAAAAACACTTCTACATCATTCTACTATTCACAATTTCTTTTTCTAATAGAACTACGTACCATTGTTTTTAATATAATCTTGTGACGAGAGTATATATTTCTAAAATAGCCATTTATGTTTCGCATAAGCTCAAAGAGGGGTACTTAATTATGAGAGATATCTTTCAACTAATACGTTGTAGGAGTACTTTAATTATGTGAGCTATCGTGTGAAATGCATACTAGAACGAGTACAGAAGGTGTTTGATAACATTATAGGCCACACGCCCAATGTAGCCTGCATTGTAGGAGCATTACATCAATTTAACAATTACGGAGGAGTAGCCTAGGTAGAGATAACATGCAAAGGAAATAGTTCAACAGATAGTACAACACAACTACGGAAAGGGAGTAGCCTAGGTAGAGATAAACCTGTATATGAAATAGTTCAACAGATACAAATCTTGCATTACAACACGAGTATTACATAAAGTACATCAGCCCTTTTTTCTGGACCTGTGACGCGAAGGCAGGTTCCATTGCCGGGCGTTGGCGAAGCTTGGGATGAACCACAACGGAACCTGCCACCATGTCCAACTAATGTTGGTTTGGAAACCAACAGTACAGTCTTCAGAATTCAAACTGAAGCGGCAAATTTCTGGAGAAGGAGGATATGCAAGGCCTACTGCATGGTGCGATGTGTAAACAGAGTTGCTTCTCGCCATATTTGGACGGTCATGTTCTGCCCCGTCTTCTACTGGAATGATAATCGGATAGTTCACTCCAAGGAAGAGAGAATATGATCCAAGGGAAATAATCCTCCTCCATGGCCTCGGTGGCATCAACTGACTGGTGTCCATGCTGTACACCTCGCAGCCAAGTAAACCCTTACCATACCCGCTAATAGTGCGACCATGACGACCCTCAGAGGTAGCAGCAGCAGGTAAAATCCGAACCAGTCCATTATAATTCCGCCGTCGATGCGCCTTGGTATGGACCAGAAAAAGTCTAGAACCATCAGGAGATCGTGCTAACCACCAGGAGCCAAGATTGTACCCACCTTGTTCATCAAGTTCTGGCGGAATAGGTGTCGTGCTGATCAACAAAGGACCTTGCAAAGGAAAGCACAGCTTGAAGTCAGTTCAGCAAAACTTGATTAGTTCATTACATACATGAATAATGATACTAGCTAAAATACTGCCTGCGATCCAAATTAATTGACTCAACTGGATGTATCTAGCTGGATATGCACAAATTAATTGACTCAAGTTTGTCTAGCTAGATGCATTCGCTAGACAAAGCTGAGTCAATTTGATTTGGATATGAGGGAGTACTTTATTTTGACTCAAAGGCATATCGCTGCTGATTTTGATTGAATATAGAGGGGGAAAGGTACAGGCATGACACGAAAACTGCACAACAAAAAGAAAAAGGCTAAAGCTAAATCTGAAACTAGCAGGTAATAGCGAAAACACATCATATGAGATGAGAAAAATTACCCCAAGAAAGTTGATTCCATGCATAAACTTCGCTTGTCTGAGTTACAGCAAATACAATACCCTTGTGGATGATTGCATCGGAGTAGCCGAACGCTAAGAACTGGTTGTCAAGAACTGTCCATGTGCTAGAAGCACAGTGAAGGACTGCAATTGTCGCGTTGAAGATGGCAAGAACAGAGAAACTAGTATAATTTGAAGCAGCTGTTGGAACTCGGCAAATAGCTATCTTCAGCAGTTGAAGATGTTGATCATTACACTCGAACACAAGTTTATCCGGGGTGGATTTAAACTCACGTATTGCTGGTAGAGGAATCCGGCGACCAGTGTACACATTGACAAGCTCCCAATTCCAGGGGAAGCCAAGAAGAGCGATCCAATCTCCATTCGCGTCTGCCCACATGCCCGTACCACCATCTGGAATCACGGCATCGGAAGAGATCCTGTCCAGCGGCGTCAGTTGGCACAATGTACCCTTGCGCTCTTTCGAATCCTGCTGCTCGCCCTTCTGCACACCCTGCATCTTGAACTTGACGACGTGGGAGAAGATATTGTGCGCGGAGGGTACCTGAGTTTGGTTAGTATGAAGAACACAGGGCAAGCCAAACGGCTGAGATGCAGGCAGAGCTACACTTTGTGTTGCTGAATCATGATAAAACTTGCATGAACCGACGAGGCTCGCGGCGGTGATGACATCGCATCGGGATGCGATTTCTTCAAAGGGGCCATCAGCAAACACCCAAGAACTGCCACTCTCATTGATCGATCTCGCCATTGGAAGGATGCGGTCAAGTGGGTGTGGGGGTGTGTTATCACCAGAATTTGACCGAGTCAGAGGTGGGCCGCGATCAAGATGGATTTGAAGATTATATACGGAAGAAATACGTGAATCGGCCTTTATATGCTAAGTTTGGGCTAGTTGGCCCATGTATCTATAATATAGTAGGATACGTGTCGGTTAGTTAGAATTTGTCTCGTGCACGGTGGGGATTATTCCCACGTTAGAAAGTCCCCTGGACTATAAATATGTATCTAGGGTTTATGGAATAAACAACAACCAACGTTCAACCACAAATCAATCTCGGCGCATCGCCAACTCCTTCATCTCGAGGGTTTCTACCGGTAAGCATCATGCTGCCTAGATCGCATCTTGCGATCTAGGCAGCACAAGCTTTATGTTGTTCACGCGTTGCTCGTACTGAAGCCTTTTTGATGGCGAGCAACGTAGTTATCATAGATGTGTTAGGGTTAGCATAGTTCTTCGTATCATATGCTTATGTAGTGCAACCCTTACGCATCTAGCCGCCCTTACACCTATCTTAGGTGTAGGGATGGCACCCCGCTTGATCATAATTTAGTAGATCCGATCCGTTACGGTTGCTCCTTGTTCTACAAGGATTAGTTTAATATCTGCAATAGTTAGGCCTTACAAAGGGTTGGAGGATCCAGCGGCACGTAGGGTGTCGTTTGCTAGTCCTAGACAGGATGTTCCGGGGATCAACCTCGTGTTGGTTTTTAGGCCCTATCTAGGATCGGCTTACGATCACCGTGCGTGGCCGCGAGGCCCAATCGTGGGTAGGATGATCCGATTATGCGGTGAAAACCCCAAATCGTCGTAGATCAAGTTAGCTTTATCTTGATCAAGCAGGACCACCATATATTCGTGCACCACGTACGAATCATGGGTGGATCGGCTCCTTGAGCCGATTCACAGGACAACCTGAGAGCCGATCGAGGCTCGTATTTAATGTTTACGTGTATGCCATGCAGGAAACTAAGCGAGGCATCTCCATCACCTTCCTGACCAGGTATAGGTCAGGTGGCACACCCTTGCACCAGCATCGGACGTGTGTACCAGAGGCTTTGCGGGCCGTCGCTCGGAGGGACCAGGGCCAGCCGCAGCCCTAAGTTGTTCCCGGCTCTACTGTGTTGCCAGTCGCTGCCCGCCGGTGGGTTTCTGACCGCAACACATTCTGGCACGCCCGGTGGGACAAGCTTCGACATCAACCACCTCGCCATCTACATCTGAGATGGCGGACGGCACGCCAGTCACGTACGAGGATTTGACCGAAGAACTCAAGAAGAAGTATGACGAGGTCAAAGCGATCCTCGAAGCCGACCTCATCGGCTCGTTTCACAGGACCCGTTCACATGGCATCAGGTGGAAAGGGTTCTCACCTCAAGGTGCGCTCGATGGAATAGACCTATCCGCCCCATCGGAAGAACGCACCAGGTCCCTGCGGCAGGAGATCAACTACATGGTAGCTCACTCGCTACACCGCCACTCTAAGATCCTGGTGAACAGTTTGGAGCGTGTTGCTCTGCGAGTGATCCAGGAGATCATGAGTCGTCAATACTCTCCGTCAGGACCAGCTCTCGGGACACACCAGGGAGAGATGCCACTCCAGTCCCGGCCACCGTTGCCATTTGTGTTGGCAGCACCAGAGGTGCCGAATTCACCGGCATTCGTCGTCTACAAGATCGGTGGTGACCCTAGTGACTACCAATTTTTGTACGAGGCGCCTAAGGAGATCCCTCACGGATACATGTGCACATATGTGCCAGACTGCGGTAGCTGGGCGCTGACAAACCAGGCCGCAACATCAGGGACTTCTGGGAAAACAGGAGGAGCGTCAGCGACAGATCTTGAGAAGCAGACGTGGCTAACTAAGTACGCCACTCCGACGAACCTCCAGAGCCCAGCTCCTGCAGTTGGCTCAGAGCTGGAAAAGCAAGCATGGCTGGCTAAGTACGCCACCCCGGCGAATCTTCAGAGTTCGACTCCTGCAGCCAGCACCGCGGATCAGATCAGTACGATCCTGAGAGACCAGTTCGGCATGGTGCCGAAAAGGAGGACAATCGGCTATTCCAAGCCGTACCCCGACGAGTACGAATTAGTCCCGCTACCACCCAAATATCGGCTCCCTGATTTCTCCAAGTTCAGTGGATCAGATGGTTCCAGCTCCATCGAGCATGTGAGCCGATATTTGGCACAGCTAGGAACGGCCTCAGCGTCGGATCCACTACGCGTGAGGTTCTTCGCACAGTCCCTCACGGGATCGGCTTTCGGGTGGTACACTTCGTTGCCACCAGACTCGATCCGGACTTGGAAGCAGTTGGAAGAACAGTTCCACATGCAGTATCACTCAGACGCTTCCGAGTCTGGCCTTGCCGATCTAGCACAAATACGTCAGAAGCGTGGAGAAACTGTGGCAGAATACATCCAGCGCTTCAGAAATCTTAGGAACCGATGTTATTCGGTTCGTGTGACTGAAAAGGAAGCAGTCGAGTTGGCAGTGGTGGGCCTTGCATCGCAAATCAAGGACATGGCCTCTCAAGCAGACTACCCTTCACTGGCGCACATGGTTCAGAAACTGTCGGCATATGAACAGCGCCACCTGGACTTGTACCAGGACAAATTCAAGCGTGCAGTGGTCCTGGTCGAGGCAGATGAAGACGAAGTTTCTGCGGGAGATCAAGAGGTAGCAGTGGCTGAATGGACTCGGGGGGCAAACCCCGTGTCCTGCAAATGGGTAAACCCACCAGGCCCGCCCAAGGGGTTTGATTTTGACGTGACCAAAACTGAGCAAATCTTCGACCTCTTACTCAAGGAGAAGAAGTTGAAGATACCCGAAGGTCTCAAATTCCCCACGGCACAGGAGCTGAACGGAAAGCCATACTGCAAATGGCATAACTCGCTCTCCCATGCCACCAACGACTGCAGGGTGTGGCGTCAGCAGATCCAAATGGCGATAGAACAAGGACGTCTGATTTTCAACCAGTACGCCATGAAGGTCGATACCCACCCCTTCCCCGCCGTTAACATGGTGGAGTGCACTTACCCTGAAGGTTGCCAGCTGATGGCGTGTAATTCACACGTTCGTTGGGAACCCCAAGAGGAAGGTATGATGCGCACAGCAGCAAGTTTTCCCTCAGAAAGAAACCAAGGTTTATCGAACCAGGAGGAGCCAAGAAGCACGTTGAAGGTTGATGGCGGCGGGATGTAGTGCGGCGCAACACCAGGGATTCCGGCGCCAACGTGGAACCTGCACAACACAACCAAAGTACTTTGCCCCAACGAAACAGTGAGGTTGTCAATCTCACTGGCTTGCTGTAACAAAGGATTAACCGTATTGTGTGGAAGATGATTGTTTGCAGAAAACAGTAGAACAAGTATTGCAGTAGATTGTATTTCAGTAAAGAGAATTGGACCGGGGTCCACAGTTCACTAGAGGTGTCTCTCCCATAAGACGAACAGCATGTTGGGTGAACAAATACAGTTGGGCAATTGACAAATAAAGAGGGCATGACCATGCACATACATATCATGATGAGTATAGTGAGATTTAATTGGGCATTACGACAAAGTACATAGACCGTCATCCAACTGCATCTATGCCTAAAAAGTCCACCTTCAGGTTATCATCCGAACCCCCTCCAGTATTAAGTTGCTAACAACAGACAATTGCATTAAGTATGGCGCGTAATGTAACTAGTGACTACATCCTTGAACATAGCACTAATGTTTTATCCCTAGTGGCAACAGCACAACACAACCTTAGAACTTTCTATCACTATCCCAGGTGTCAATGCAGGCATGAACCCACTATCGAGCATAAGTACTCCCTCTTGGAGTTACAAGCATCTACTTGGCCAGAGCATCTACTAGTAACGGAAAGCATGCAAGATCATAAACAACACGTAGACATAGCTTTGATAATCAACATAACAAGTATTCTCTATTCATCGGATCCCAACAAACGCAACATATAGAATTACAGATAGACGATCTTGATCATGTTAGGCAGCTCACAAGATCCGACAATGATAGCACAATGGGGAGAAGACAACCATCTAGCTACTGCTATGGACCCATAGTCCAGGGGTAGACTACTCACACATCACACCGGAGGCGACCATGGCGGCGTAGAGTCCTCCGGGAGATGATTCCCCTCTCCGGCAGGGTGTCGGAGGCGATCTCCTGGATCCCCCGAGATGGGATCGGCGGCGGCGGCGTCTCTGGAAGGTTTTCCGTATCGTGGCTCTCGGTACTGGGGGTTTCGTCACGGAGGCTTTAAGTAGGCGGAAGGGTAGGTCAAGAGGCGGCACGGGGGCCCCACACCACAGGGCCGCGCGGCCAAGGGGGGGGGCCGCGCCGCCCTAGGGTGTGGCCCCTCCGTGGCCCCTCTTCGTCTCTCCTTCGGACTTCTGGAAGCTTCGTGAGAAAATAGGCCCCTGGGCTTTGATTTCGTCCAATTCCGAGAATATTTCCTTACTAGGATTTCTGAAACCAAAAACAGCAGAAAACAAGAATCGGCACTTCGGCATCTTGTTAATAGGTTAGTTCCAGAAAATGCACGAATATGACATAAAGTGTGCATAAAACATGTAGATAACATCAATAATGTGGCATGGAACATAAGAAATTATCGATACGTCGGAGACGTATCAGCATCCCCAAGCTTAGTTCTGCTCGTCCCGAGCAGGTAAAACGATAACACAGATAATTTCTGGAGTGACATGCCATCATAATCTTGATCATACTATTTGTAAAGCATATGTAGTGAATGCAGCGATCAAAACAATGTATATGACATGAGTAAACAAGTGAATCATATAGCAAAGACTTTTCATGAATAGCACTTCAAGACAAGCATCAATAAGTCTTGCATAAGAGTTAACTCATAAAGCAATAATTCAAAGTAAAGGCATTGAAGCAACACAAAAGAAGATTAAGTTTCAGCGGTTGCTTTCAACTTATAACATGTATATCTCATGGATATTGTCAACATAGAGTAATATAATAAATGCAATAAGCAAGTATGTAGGAATCAATGCACAGTTCACACAAGTGTTTGCTTCTTGAGGTGGAGAGAAATAGGTGAACTGACTCAACATTGAAAGTAAAAGAATGGTCCTCCATAGAGGAAAAGCATCGATTGCTATATTTGTGCTAGAGCTTTGATTTTGAAAACATGAAACAATTTTGTCAACGGTAGTAATAAAGCATATGCATCATGTAAATTATATCTTATAAGTTGCAAGCCTCATGCATAGTATACTAATAGTGCCCGCACCTTGTCCTAATTAGCTTGGACTACCGGATCATCACAATGCATTGTTTTTACCAAGTGTCACAAAGGGGTACCTCTATGCCGCCTGTACAAAGGTCTAAGGAGAAAGCTCGCATTGGATTTCTTGCTATTGATTATTCTTCAACTTAGACATCCATACCGGGACAACATAGACAACAGATAATGGACTCCTCTTTTATGCATAAGCATGTAACAATAATTAATAATTTTCTCATTTGAGATTGAGGATATTTGTCCAAAACTGAAACTTCCACCATGGATCATGGCTTTAGTTAGCGGCCCAATGTTCTTCTCTAACAATATGCATGCTTAACCATAAGGTGGTAGATCACTCTTACTTCAAACAAGACGGACATGCATAGCAACTCACATGAAATTCAACAATGAATAATTGATGGCGTCCCCAGTAAACATGGTTATCGCGCAACAAGCAACTTAATAAGAGATAAAGTGCATAATTACATATTCAATACCACAATAGTTTTTAAGCTATTTGTCCCATGAGCTATATATTGCAAAGGTGAATGATGGAATTTTAAAGGTAGCACTCAAGCAATTTACTTTGGAATGGCGGGAAAATACCATGTAGTATAGGTAGGTATGGTGGACACAAATGGCATAGTGGTTGGCTCAAGTATTTTGGATGCATGAGAAGTATTCCCTCTCGATACAAGGTTTAGGCTAGCAAGGCTTATTTGAAACAAACACAAGGATGAACCGGTGCAGCAAAACTCACATAAAAGACATATTGAAAACATTATAAGACTCTACACCGTCTTCCTTGTTGTTCAAACTCAATACTAGAAATTATCTAGACCTTAGAGAAACCAAATATGCAATCCAAATTTTAGCATGCTCTATGTATTTCTTCATTAATGGGTGCAAAGCATATGATGCAAGAGCTTAAACATGAGCACAACAATTGCCAAGTATCACATTACCCAAGACATTTATAGCAATTACTACATGTATCATTTTCCAATTCCAACCATATAACAATTTAACGAAGGAGAAACTTCGCCATGAATACTATGAGTAGAAACCAAGGACATACTTGTCCATATGCTACAGCGGAGCGTGTCTCTCTCCCATAAAGTGAATGCTAGGATCCATTTTATTCAAACAAAACAAAAACAAAAACAAACCGACGCTCCAAGCAAAGCACATAAGATGTGATGGAATAAAAATATAGTTTCAGGGGAGGAACCTGATAATGTTGTCGATGAAGAAGGGGATGCCTTGGGCATCCCCAAGCTTAGACGCTTGAGTCTTCTTGATATATGCAGGGGTGAACCACCGGGGCATCCCCAAGCTTAGAGCTTTCACTCTCCTTGATCATGTTGCATCATACTCCTCTCTTGATCCTTGAAAACTTCCTCCACACCAAACTCGAAACAACTCATTAGAGGGTTAGTGCACAATATAAATTGACATATTCAGAGGTGACACAATCATTCTTAACACTTCTGGACATTGCATAATGCTACTGGATATTAGTGGATCAATGAAATTCATCCAACATAGCAAAAGACGCAATGCGAAATAAAAGGCAGAATCTGTCAAAACAGAACAGTTCGTATTGACGAATTTTAAAATGGCACCAGACTTGCTCAAATGAAAATTCTCAAATTGAATGAAAGTTGCGTACATATCTGAGGATCACTCACGTAAATTGGCATAATTTTCTGAGTTACCTACAGAGGGATTTTGCCCAGATTCGTGACAGAAAAGAAATCTGGAACTGCGCAGTAATCCAAATCTAGTACTTACTTTTCTATCAACGGCTTAACTTGGCACAACAAAACACAAAACTAAGATAAGGAGAGGTTGATACAGTAGTAAACAACTTCCAAGACACAAAATAAAAACAAAGTACTGTAGGTAAAAACATGGGTTGTCTCCCATAAGCGCTTTTCTTTATAGCCATTAAGATGGGCTCAGTAATTTTAATGATGCACTCGCAAGAAATAGTATTTGAAGCAAAAGAGAGCATCAAGAGGCAAATTCAAAACACATTTAAGTCTAACATGCTTCCTATGCATAGGAATCTTGTAAATAAACAAGTTCATGAAGAGCAAAGTGACAAGCATAGGAAGATAAAACAAGTGTAGCTTCAAAAATTTCAGCATATAGAGAGGCATTTTAGTAACATAAAAATTTCTACAACCATATTTTCCTCTCTCATAATAACTTTCAGTAGTATCATGAGCAAACTCAACAATATAACTATCACATAAAGCATTCTTATCTTGAGTCTCATGCATAAAATTATTACTCTCCACATAAGCATAATCAATTTTATTAGTTGTAGTGGGAGCAAATTCAACAAAGTGGCTATCATCATATATAGGAGGCATATTGTAATCATAAAAGAAAATTTTCTCCTCAATGCTTGGGGGACTAAAAAGATCATGCTCATCAAAGCCAGCTTCCCCAAGCTTAGAATTTTCCATAGCATTAGCAACAATGGTGTTCAAAGCATTCATAGTAATAACATTCCCATTAGCATGCATATAAAGTTCCATGGGTTTTTTAATTCTCTCTTAAAACACATCATGTCCTAATTCAAGATAAAGTTCATAAAGATCTCTCATATTTTTGTTGTTTTCCATTATGCTTAACTAGTGAAATAAAAACATGCATGATATTAAGTAAAGTAAAACAAGTAACTAATTTTTTTGTATTTTGATTTAGTGAAGCAAACAAAGTAGTAAATAAAATAAAGCAAGACAAAAACAAAGTAAAGAGATTGAGAAGTGGAGACTCCCCTTGCAGCGTGTCTTGATCTCCCCGGCAACGGCGCCAGAAAATATGCTTGATGGCGTGTAATTCACACGTTCGTTGGGAACCCCAAGAGGAAGGTATGATGCGCACAACAGCAAGTTTTCCCTCAGAAAGAAACCAAGGTTTATCGAACCAGGAGGAGCCAAGAAGCACGTTGAAGGTTGATGGCGGCGGGATGTAGTGCGGCGCAACACCAGGGATTCCGGCGCCAACGTGGAACCTGCACAACACAACCAAAGTACTTTGCCCCAACGAAACAGTGAGGTTGTCAATCTCACCGGCTTGCTGTAACAAAGGATTAACCGTATTGTGTGGAAGATGATTGTTTGCAGAAAACAGTAGAACAAGTATTGCAGTAGATTGTATTTCAGTAAAGAGAATTGGACCGGGGTCCATAGTTCACTAGAGGTGTCTCTCCCATAAGACGAACAGCATGTTGGGTGAACAAATTACAGTTGGGCAATTGACAAATAAAGAGGGCATGACCATGCACATACATATCATGATGAGTATATTGAGATTTAATTG
Source organism: Lolium perenne (assembly GCF_019359855.2). NCBI lineage: Eukaryota > Viridiplantae > Streptophyta > Magnoliopsida > Poales > Poaceae > Lolium > Lolium perenne. Next base: position 371,902,441 of record NC_067247.2, on the reverse strand, counting down.
GGCATTACGACAAAGTACATAGACCGTCATCCAACTGCATCTATGCCTAAAAAGTCCACCTTCAGGTTATCATCCGAACCCCCTCCAGTATTAAGTTGCTAACAACAGACAATTGCATTAAGTATGGCGCGTAATGTAACTAGTGACTACATCCTTGAACATAGCACTAATGTTTTATCCCTAGTGGCAACAGCACAACACAACCTTAGAACTTTCTCACATCGTCCCTGTGTCAATGCAGGCATGAACCCACTATCGAGCATAAGTACTCCCTCTTGGAGTTACAAGCATCTACTTGGCCAGAGCATCTACTAGTAACGGAAAGCATGCAAGATCATAAACAACACGTAGACATAGCTTTGATAATCAACATAACAAGTATTCTCTATTCATCGGATCCCAACAAACGCAACATATAGAATTACAGATAGACGATCTTGATCATGTTAGGCAGCTCACAAGATCCGACAATGATAGCACAATGGGGAGAAGACAACCATCTAGCTACTGCTATGGACCCATAGTCCAGGGGTAGACTACTCACACATCACACCGGAGGTGACCATGGCGGCGTAGAGTCCTCCGGGAGATGATTCCCCTCTCCGGCAGGGTGCCGGAGGCGATCTCCTGGATCCCTCGAGATGGGATCGGCGGCGGCGGCGTCTCTGGAAGGTTTTCCGTATCGTGGCTCTCGGTACTGGGGGTTTCGTCACGGAGGCTTTAAGTAGGCGGAAGGGTAGGTCAAGAGGCGGCACGGGGGCCCCACACCACAGGGCCGCGCGGCCAAGGGGGGGCCGCGCCGCCCTAGGGTGTGGCCCCTCCGTGGCCCCTCTTCGTCTCTCCTTCGGACTTCTGGAAGCTTCGTGAGAAAATAGGCCCCTGGGCTTTGATTTCGTCCAATTCCGAGAATATTTCCTTACTAGGATTTCTGAAACCAAAAACAGCAGAAAATAGCAACTGGCACTTCGGCATCTTGTTAATAGGTTAGTTCCAGAAAATGCACGAATATGACATAAAGTGTGCATAAAACATGTAGATAACATCAATAATGTGGCATGGAACATAAGAAATTATCGATACGTCGGAGACGTATCACCAGCCGGGATCCTCGTTCAGCATCAACATGGTAGAACCTGGACACCACGCTGGAAAGGACGGAGACGAGGGCAGCTGCTCTCGTAGCAAGGACACAGAGGAAGCCGCTCCACGCGATAGGCTCCGGCACGACGGCAAGCGCTACATCACAGAGGGAGAAGTGAGGAATGTAAGATATCAGCGACCTCTCTCTGATCACCTCCTCAACAAGTACGTGAGTCAGTATGACCAACGCCGACGATCTAGCGATGATGATGAAAGAGAGCGTCTGGCTAGAGAAGCCAGAAGACATCGTCGGCATGATCGCGATGAGGAGGAGTACGAGCGTCGTGCCAAGGAAAAGGCAAGGGAGCAAGACGACGAGGATAGGCACTGGGACTGCCCCTTCTTCAGACACTGCTAGGATTCAGGAATGGTCCGATTGCCTACAATCGGCAATTGCCCAGAATGCAACCAGAAGAAGAAGGAGGCAGCCAACGTGTCCGTGTTCAAATGTCTAGGGCCACTCCCACCACAAAGCAAACGCGCTGAGTCCCCTCGGATGGAAGATCTCGAGGATTCGGAAGACGAGGGAGAAGAAGAAGAAGACAGGTACCACCGGCCAAGGTGGTACCCTGATGGACTTAGCCGTTCCCAAAAGCATAGGGTTCAGCGACTGCGTGGCTTAGAGGAAGCCGAAAGGTTATACCTGCACACGCTAAGGAAGGCGCGGCCTGATCTGGCCGCGAAAATTCGGCGAACCCTAGACGAAGAGGGTCGACCACGAAAGATGGAGTGGCGCCCCAAGCAAAGGAAAGCCGATGATGAAACATCGGCTGGCACAAACATGGTACTCATCCTTCCAATGGAGTTTAGCGCTCCAGGAGTAAACGATGCACTCAATGTGGACAACGGCGAGCGCATCGACATGACAAAGGATGAGGTGAGGCTGGTCTTATCCACTGGCCCGACGAAGTAGCCAGAGCAAACCGATGAGCAAACGTGGCGAGGCTGATCCTTGTGATCGGCCCCAAAAAATCTATGAAGGAAAATTACAAGACCTTCATTTGAGCGTTTCGATCAATATGGAGGCCGATTTTCAGCAATCGGCCAAAATTATCTTCACCACAGGTTCTGCTTACGTTCAACATTGATCTATTGGGCAGCGGTCACGTCGGCGGATGAGAGTCAACACGAATCCTAGCGGAGCCCACGTGCAAATACAGTGCCTTGGCTAACCACAAAGCCGATATCTGCAGTCACCTGGCAGATTCGGCTCGGGGGGCATCTAATCAGATGAACATGTGCAGATTCAACATGTGTGCAGTGAAATGTTGGGGCCGATAGAAAAAATCGGCCAGTAAAAAAAATCAGCATCAATGATATACAACCGATGCAAGGACATCGACTTTAGAACTGAGAAACAAAGCCGATGCACAGCCATCGACTCTAGTACAACTACGCAGGATTTGCTGTGTGTTCAAAGTGCGGATCTTCACCAAGTCAAGTTCTGCTGTGGGATCTTATGCTCCCTCGAGGGAGTAAAACATTGAGAGCTTCCTCAGCTACCTTGAGCCGGTTCTGGTGCATGAACCTTCTTGTCAAGTATTTTCAGCCCTTGGTGCTAGTTCAGCGGTGCTGTCAGAAGAGATATATCGGCTTTCGAGGGAAGAAAGGTGATCGGCTTTGGTGCATCCTCGTCGACATTCTCGCCTTGACTGAGGCTCGGGGGGCAGCTGGTCTGGTAGTTGCTCTGTTTTTTAGAAGCCGATTGAGGCGACATCGGCTGATCCTTCATTGCAATCTTCTTCACAAAATGATGAGTGCTCGCAGAAGAGGATCACTGAAACTGGTGAGAGAAATTTAAAAGGCTCTCTTGAAGACTTCACATTGTCCACCAGATCTCGAAATCATCAGTTGAAGAATTGAAGGATGGATTTTAAAGGGCCGATGCGTTGCTATCGGCTCAGTACGCATTGGCTAAGGGAACAAATCGGCAAGGTCAGTATAAAGGGAAATCGGCTAATTTAAGCTCAAAGGAAATCGGCAAAATCAAATTGGGAGAAGTTCTTCATTGATAAGCAAGATTTCTTACATAAAGAGCTGATTGCTCTCAAAAGGAAATACTAGGGGGTACATTGCCCCATCTACTACTACTGGTCCTATGCTATAAGTCCTATCTACGGGCCGTCACTACCCTCGTCATCGCCATCGTCGCCACTGTCGGCGCTACTTCCGGCGGGCTCGTCGTCGCCGCTCCAGTGGCCGCCGACCGGGCCTTCGTTGTCCTCATCCTCCTCGTCAGCGTCGTCGTTGTCGCTGTCGAAGTCGCTGAGGTTCCTCGGCCAGGGGCAGAACCGCTTGGCCGGCGGCTCGTCAGAGGGGGCATCGTCATCCTCCTCCTCCTCCTCCTTCTCCTCCTCCTCCTCCTCCTCAGGGGAGGTGAAGTCGTCGCAGGAGAAGCGATCATCGTCACTCTCCTCCTCCGTTTCCCCGTCGGCGAGGAAGCGGAGGTCGCTTTCCCCGTTGGTCAGGGACTTGTCGTCCTCTGACCAGATGGAGAAGTCATGGCTAGACTCCTCCTCGGCCTCAATGGCACGGCGGGTGTTGGCCGCGTGGACCTCCGCCGGGTTCGGATCCGGCGTCGGCTCGCGGGAAGAAGAGGACTGGTTGGAATTGTCCGATGAAGCAGAGGAGGAAGAAGACATGGTGGCACAGGAGGGCTTTTGGAGTGCTAATGCGAAGGAGATGCGGAAGAAAACTGTTCGGAGCGGTTAAATAAAGGGGATATAGTGGAAATTCAATGCCACAGCAGTTTCCGAGGAAGTGGTGCCTAAAAGAAAAGAAAAAAAACTGCCAGGTCACGCGGAGAAGTTGAGAAGGCAAGGCATCATGATGAAGGATACTGCGACGGTTCTGCCACGACATGACCCGACGAAGAAAAAGCAGAGTGATTTTGGAATTATCAATTCCAAAACCAGGGGGGCATGTGTTATCACCAGAATTTGACCGAGTCAGAGGTGGGCCGCGATCAAGATGGATTTGAAGATTATATACGGAAGAAATACGTGAATCGGCCTTTATATGCTAAGTTTGGGCTAGTTGGCCCGTGTATCTGTAATATAGTAGGATACGTGTCGGTTAGTTAGAATTTGTCTCGTGCACGGTGGGGATTATTCCCACGTTAGAAAGTCCCCTGGACTATAAATATGTATCTAGGGTTTATGGAATAAACAACAACCAACGTTCAACCACAAATCAATCTCGGCGCATCGCCAACTCCTTCATCTCGAGGGTTTCTACCGGTAAGCATCATGCTGCCTAGATCGCATCTTGCGACCTAGGCAGCACAAGCTTTATGTTGTTCACGCGTTGCTCGTACTGAAGCCTTTTTGATGGCGAGCAACGTAGTTATCATAGATGTGTTAGGGTTAGCATAGTTCTTCGTATCATATGCTTATGTAGTGCAACCCTTACGCATCTAGCCGCCCTTACACCTATCTTAGGTGTAGGGGCGGCACCCCGCTTGATCATAATTTAGTAGATCCGATCCGTTACGGTTGCTCCTTGTTCTACAAGGATTAGTTTAATATCTGCAATAGTTAGGCCTTACAAAGGGTTGGAGGATCCAGCGGCACGTAGGGTGTCGTTTGCTAGTCCTAGACAGGATGTTCCGGGGATCAACCTCATGTTGGTTTTTAGGCCCTATCTAGGATCGGCTTACGATCACCGTGCGTGGCCGCGAGGCCCAATCGTGAGTAGGATGATCCGATTATGCGGTGAAAACCCCAAATCGTCGTAGATCGAGTTAGCTTTATCTTGATCAAGCAGGACCACCATATATTCGTGCACCTCGTACGAATCATGGGTGGATCGGCTCCTTGAGCCGATTCACAGGACAACCTGAGAGCCGATCGAGGCTCGTATTTAATGTTTACGTGTATGCCATGCAGGAAACTAAGCGAGGCATCTGCATCACCTTCCTGACCAGGTATAGGTCAGGTGGCACGCCCTTGCACCAGCATCGGACGTGTGTACCAGAGGCTTTGCGGGCCGTCGCTCGGAGGGACCAGGGCCAGCCGCAGCCCTAAGTTGTTCCCGGCTCTACTGTGTTGCCCGTCGCTGCCCGCCGGTGGGTTTCTGACCGCAACAGGGTGTGGGAGTGGGATGCTGGCGTTTGGGTATGAGGTATTGGAGGACAGTGCGAGCGGCAGCTGGTAGAGCGATATGGATAAAAGTCCACAACTCCTACTAGTACCATTAAACAGGTGGCTCGAGATGATCCGAAAAAGGCATGGCGGCGGTGGTGTAGGGGCTGCTGGTGTAGGCGGGGTCACCAGAGAAGATGGAGATGAAGAAGACGGAGAGGCAGGCAAAAAAACAATTTGAATTGAAATCAATATACGAGTACTACGGGCGTGCCTTCTCTCTCTGGTCTCTGTTGCATTTACTGCACCTGTCGTGAAGGCGTGTGACCCAAGAAGAAGCTAATGTATTGTATAGCTGTCCTTGCACACCGTGGAGCTGTATTTTGTCTCATCAAATCATCTCTGGATAGTTTCAGCAGAGAAAACATCCTTTGCCATCATCATGATATATTACCACGGGCCCACGGCAATGCACCTTGTACTACCATATACTGTATTGCTCTATATGTTGCACAAACCACCACTTGGACATTTTTTTTGCAGTTTCCACCATGTGGTGGTCTAATATGTTGCAAATTTCACCACTTGGTTATCTAATCAGTTAGTCAGTCATGTTGATAGCAAAATCGACAAGTGGCTTCAACATATCAATGCTCCAATTAATGTTTTAGAAAAAATAGATTTTTCAAAATTCATACTTCTTTTATTTAGCTATTTAAAATGCTTATTCATTTATTTCAACAAATATTGTGCGGTCTTGAATTTTTTTCAAACAAATATTATGGCATCGGGTTCGGGAATCCTGATAATGACTGGTCGTGGTACGGGAACCCGAAATGAGGCCCACAACATGGTCGAGAGTGGCAAGGAACCCGTCCAGGTGGATGAACTCGGGAAACCTTGGTAGAGGTAGGGATCTTGAGGAGGCCATTAGGGTTAGCCTACCCCCCAATAAGCGTATGAGCAAAAAAAAATTCACATAAGTAGTAGCTATTATTAAAATTTCACAAATATTACGCGCTTTTGAATATTTCAAAAGTATTGTGGCATCACGTTGGCCTTGCCCGAATTTTACCTTTCAGGCTGGATGTCACGAGCATGATCACTCAACCATCCGGGTCCAAACATATATATACAATTGGCCTCCTCGAGCCTACACCGACCAGATTGTCGTTGAAACTGGATCATATAGTGTCGATAGGATTGATGTCCTAAGGAAATATTCCAACAACGGAAGTCGTTTGATTCGTTGTATTATATTCCTTAGGAATCTTGTTGGGCTTGTTTGGTTCGAAGAAAATTCATAGAAATTTTGTGGGATTCAAATCTCAGTGGCTCCTTTGATTCTTGAATACATGATAATTCATACTAATGCACGTGTTTTTTGTGTAGCACTACAACCAAAGAACGTGCAATTCAAATTTGTGTGATTTCTTTCATATATGATTAATTCAACATGCAATCATATTCAATTCCTGCATTATTTCTATTTTAACATTTTGTACACATCATGCCTGCGACCCAAACAATGCGTGCATGGTGGGGGGGGGGGGGTTGTTTCGTTGCAAAAGCAGTTGGTCACACCACAAACAAACAATTAATCTAAATTCACGTGGTTTCCCCGCGATGCAACCAAACAATATTCAATGAAACTAAGCATGCCATAAACATATACAAGACACAACATAAAATTTGGCTGCTTTGATTATTCGCAAGATCTTCTTTGTCAAGAGAAGACGCATCAAGATTCAAGACCCGATCGCATTTCTTGCTTTCGGCCTGGGGTCCTCCATGTAAAAGTTAGGGATTTTGTTTTTCATTTTTCTATTTTTTAGAATTTTATGCCCACTAGGAAAAACGCCCGTGCGTTGCTACGGGTGATATTTTGCCGATATGGTTATCTAGAGCCCGAGCATAAAAAATCCAATAATCCTGGCACCCGGCTGAAGGAACCCTTCTTTATTGTTGCTAGATTCTAATAAAACTTCCGCAACGTACCAACATTTACACCTACAAGCCGCCTCCCTGCCCTCCACCTTCCGCCCATGCACGACTCCGCCCCCATTCCAACTCGTCGACCTCGACTCGGCCACTTTTTCTTGCTCGGCAGCGACACCCTCCCATCCGAATCCTCAAATTTCCCTCTGCGTCGCACACCTCAGGAACCTATTGGCACCTCTTTTCCGTAGCAATTATATTTTTTTGTTCGGCACTTTTCCGAGTGGAAACTGTATTACATTGAGCCGAAGTTCTGTATTTTTTGGGAACTACCAAACAAATGTAATCTTACCGGCTTTTCTTTTTGGAAAAGTTACATGTGAAATTTAACATTCACCAAATTAGTAAAGTACCAATACAAATAACCATATTTTTGGCACACATTTTCTTCTTTACATGGAAATGTACGTTCGAGCAGCATAATTAAGCTGCCTACATGAGATAGTTGTACTGGCCGCATCTGGTTCTGCAATTTCTCTCCACCTCATCAGTGTGTCGATGAACTACACGCTTGGATGCAAATAGACCGCGGCATCTTTTCAATTGCCTCACATTGTGATAGACTCCTACACCTGTTCTTGTGCTGGGAGTACTTTTTGTGAACTACCAAAAAAATGTAATCCTGCGTTTTTTTTTTTGTATAAGATAGATGTGAAATTTTAAGATTCACCAAATTAGTAAAGTACAAATACAAACAACTATATTTTTGGCATGCATTTTCTTCTTTACATAGAAATGTACGATTATTCAAGCCGAATAATTAAGCTGCCTACATGAAATAGTTGTACTGCCGCATCTGGTTCTGCAATTTCTTTCCAACTCATCAGTGTGTCCATGAACTACACGCTTGGATGCAAATAGACTGCGACATCTGTTCTGTTGCCTCACATTGTGATAGACTTCTATACCTCTTCTTGTGCTGGGACCATAATGCCTAAAATGAAGCACGCCATTGGCATACTTGGTTGTTTGCACTTTGCAGATAGACTGCCAGACTTGAAGCACACCCAAAACATAATCGCATATAGGATCATATTTGTGGGTATGTTCAGTTTGGCTTAATTAGCTAGTTTCAACCAAATCTAGTGAAGTAAAGGAAGCTGATGCATTTTATTTAGGCAGAGAGCGGATATGGCCTGATGATTGCAAGTTTGCAACAACCAAAGCATGCATCCTCATCTCTCTCACTTCCTCTAAGTCACATCTCTCTTTCTTAAAAAAATCACATCTGTCAATCTCACACGCACCAAGTGACCAACAGCACCACACGCACCAAGCCACCGAACAACAGTCGAACTCTTCAGTTTTTCTCAGCGGAACAGGCTCCAACCTAAAAACTACAGAGTAGCAGCACGCAATTGGAAGGCATCCTCTCCACCCAAATTTACCAGAGACAGCTCCAACTGCCCCAACACCGACCAGGTCTGCGCCGCGTTGTTCATCTGCGGCAAGTCGGCAACAACGCCGATCTCGCGCGTGATCCTTCTCTCCGTCGCTCCTGCTACTCTCTCCCTCCCGCACAACCAGCAACGGCCAGGCCTCACTACCCCGGCTCCTCCAAGGCCACGGTGCCGACTATATCAGGGAGACGCATCCAGGCCTGCTCCTCCGAGCTCTCTTTCCCCTTGTTGTCTGGCACATGGTTGTGGTATCCGTAGGTGCGGGGGGCAAGAAGAACAGGGCCACTGGCCAGCGATGGGGAAAGCTGAGCGTGCAGGTTGCCGGAGCCGGCGCACTTGGGCGGTTTGTCCGCGGGTGGCGCGACCTCTAACAAAGCCAAAAAGGGTCCCCTTGGTTTAGCCACTGAGGCAGCCCGGCACCCATCCCTATGCCTCCAAAACCGCCGCCCGCCCCTTCCATGTTGCCCCAACATCGCTGCAGGTTCGAGCCTGTCACTCTCGCTCACCGGAGCTCGTATTCTCTATTAGAAGAGGTTGTCGGAAGTGGTCGTTGACCAATCGATGTTGGCGTGTTTTGCCTCGCGGGCCTCCTCTCACTGTGGCGTAACGGAGAGGCGGACGATGGCCGGTTTTGGCCCGTACTCTGGCAGCAAGACCCTATCCAACTGCTTGTGGTGCACACCGCAGGTCCTCCAGGCTCAAATATGGGATCCCAGCGCCTATCGTGAGATTCTCTCCGGCGAGTCGCCGTCTCGGCTGCTCCAGGTGCGGCGAGCATCGCGGGAGAGGACCCATATCCAACGAAGTCGGTGGATATGTTGAGCACGGTCGAAACGACGTCGAGCAGCGGAACTTCAAATTGATCTGTGTTTGATCGAAACGACGTCGAGCAGCGGAACTTGAAATTGATCTGTGTTTTGGCGAGGGTTCAAGTCCTTTTATTTGCTTCCTTCACTCTTCCATACGAGAAAAGAATTTCATGTCGGGCTGCCCATGGACGCGTGCCTGACCTGGAGTCTGTTATTATTTAGCGATCACGGGATTGTGTGGGCCAGTTTTTTTAGCGACCAAGCGCTGGGAGGAGGAAACCTGATGGTGCACGTCGGGACCGGGAGAAAATAAACTCTTTGTCATGTTGGGCCTAGAAATTTTTTTTTGGCCTGTTTGTGACACCAGGCAGTCACCTATTGCAATTTAATAGTAAAGATTTGATTCTTGGTCAAATCCTAGGTTTGACCACGATTTAAACAAGTTTCAAACATGAAAATGAAAACGTAAGCCAGGATCCTTCTTAGTCACTCTAAAATATTTGAAGCTTTTGGGACGTTCTTGAAATTTCCATGTTTGAAATCCAAAACCAATTCTCTTCATGATTGACTTCATAAGACAGAGTTTAGGGTTAGGTGTAGATATATACATGATTTTTCTGGTTTGAATATGTCTAGACCTTGTTTGTCTACTTGAATGTTTACTATATGCCATAATTAAGAAGGCTATGTGCTTTGGTTTTTCATTCTTTAGTTTTTTTGTCTGAATTATTATGCCCATTTGAATCTTGGTCAAATCCTAAGTTTGACCTAGATTTAAACAAGTTTAAAACATGAAAATGAAAAGGTAAGCATGGATCCTTCTTAGTCACTCTAAAATGAAGCTTTTGGGAGGTTTTTGAAATTTCCATGTTTGAAACCAAAAACCACACTTCTCTTCATGTTTGACTTCATAAGACATAGATTAGGGATCGGGGTAGATACATGATTTGTCTGGTTTCAATATGTCTAGACCTTGTTTATCATCTTGAATGCTTACTATATGACATAAGAAGACTATGTGCTTTGGTTTTTCATTTATCTATTTTTTTTGAATTTTATGCCCGTTTGAATCTTGTTCAAATCCCAGGTTTGACCAGGATTTAAATAAGTTTAAAACATGAAAATGAAAAGGTGTAAGCATGGATCCTTCGTAGTGATGACCCACAAGTATAGGGGATCGCAGCAGTCTTCGCGGGTAGTAAAACCCAATTTATTTATTCGACACAAGGGGAGACAAAGAATACTTGAAAGCCTTAACAGCGGAGTTGTCAATTCAGCTGCACCTGGAAATAGACTTGCTCGCAAGAGTTTATCAGTAGTAACAGTTTTGTAACAGTAGCAGTGGTAGAATAACAGCAGCAGAGTAACAAAGACATCAGTAGTGATTATAGTAAACAGCAGGATTAAAATACTGTAGGCACGGGGACGGATAACAGGCGTTGCATGGATGAGAGAAACTCATGTAACAATCATAGCAGGGCATTTGCAGATAATAATAAAATGGTGTCGAAGTACAAAGCAATCAATAGGCATGTGTTCCAATTATAGTCGTACGTGCTCGCAATGAGAAACTTGCACAACATCTTTTGTCCTACAAGCCGGTGGCAGCCGGGCCTCAAGGGAATCTACTGGATATTAAGGTACTCCTTTTAATAGAGTACCGGAGCAAAGCATTAACACTCCGTGAACACATGTGATCCTCACATCACTACCATCCCCTCCGGTTGTCCCGATTTCTGTCACTTCGGGGCCATTGGTTCCGGACAGCGACATGTGTATACAACTTGCAGGTAAGATCATAAACAATGAATATCATGATGAAACAATAACATGTTCAGATCTGAGATCATGGCACTCGGGCCCTAGTGACAAGCATTAAGCATAACAAGTTGCACCAATATCATCAAAGTACCAATTACAGACACTAGGCACTATGCCCTAACAATCTTATGCTATTACATGACCAATCTCATCCAATCCCTACCATCCCCTTCAGCCTACAGCGGGGGAATTACTCACACATGGATGGGGGAAACATGGCTGGTCGATGGAGAGGCGTCGGTGGTGATGGCGGCGATGATCTCCTCCAATTCCCCGTCCCGGCGGAGTGCCAGAACGGAGACTTCTGGCTCCTGAGACGGAGTTTCGCGATGTGGCGGCGTTCTGGAGGGTTTCTGGCAACTTCGACTTCTCCTCCGCGATTTTTAGATCGAAAGCAATAAGTAGTCCGAAGGAGGGCGTCGGGGGCCAACCGAGGCCGCCACACACTAGGGCCGCGCGGGCCCCTCCTGGGCCGCGCCAGCCTAGTGTGTGGGGCCCTCGGGCCCCCACCTGGCTTGCCCTTCTGGCTCCGCCAATATTCTGGGAAAATAGGACCTTCTGCATAAATTCAGAGGATTTTCCTGAAAGTTGGATTTCTGCACAAAAACGAGACACCAGAACAGTTCTGCTGAAAATAGCGTTACTCCGTGTTAGTTGCATCCAAAATACACAAATTAGAGGCAAAACAATAGCAAGTGTTCGGGAAAGTGGATACGTTTTGGACGTATCAACTCCCCCCAAGCTTAGCTTATTGCTTTTCCTCAAGCAATTCAGTTAACAACTGATGCGATAAAAGAACTTTCACGAACACATTTGTTCATATGATGTATATATTCTCATGATATGGCTAATACTTAGGCAGTTCATAATAAGATGCATGCAAATAAGATCATCTAACATCTATGTCAATCATGGAGAAGTACCAACAATTAATAATAAGCATCATGAATCATGTCCTTAAGCAGGATTGCAATGTTCATAAAAGGGTATGATAAAGTGGTATCTCGCTTGCCTGTATTTGAATAGCAAAACATAAATGCTCAGGCACCTCTGAGGTTCATAGAAAGACTAGAAATAGAGATTGTCAAAGATAAAAGCATCAAAGTTATACCACAATCAATCATATTTTGAGACAAGCATGTTATACTAAGAATGACAGTTGTGCTCTCAAGAAAGTGCTCAAAGAAAGGATGGAGACACAACATAAAAATAAAAGATTGCCCCTTCGCAGAGGGAAGCAGGGATTAACATGCGCTAGAGCTTTTCATTTTTAAAGCAGGAGTAAAATTATTTTGAGAGGTGTTTGTTGTTGTCAACGAATGGTAATGGGTACACCAACTACCTCGCCAACCGGACTTTCAAGAGCTGCTCCCATGAAGGACGTTATTTCTACCAGCAAGGTAGATCATCCCTCTTCTCTTTTGTTTACACACGTATTTTAGTTTTATTATGGGTGACACTCCCCCCAACCTTTGCTTACACAAGCCATGGCTAAACGAATCCTCGGGTGCCTTCCATCAATCACATACCATGGAGGAGTGTCTATTTGCAAAATTAAGTTGCTTACTGATGAATCAGAGCAAAACATGTGAAGAGAATTATTAATGAAGTTTGATTAATCGGGGCTGGGAACCCCGTTGCCAGCTCTTTTTGCAAAATTATTGGATAAGCGGATATGCCACTAGTCCATATGAAAGTCCGTCAAGAGTAAATGACAAGGTTGAAAGTTAAACACCACATACTTCCTCATGAGCTATGAAACATTAACACAAATTGAGAAGCATTTTGAAGGTTTTAAAGGTAGCGCATGAGAATTTACTTGGAATGGTTTGAAATGCCATGCATAGGTATTTATGGTGGACACTTTGGAACAACTTAGTTTTCAGGTGTTTGGAAGCACGAGCAGCGTTCCCGCTCAGTACAAGTGAAGGCTAGCAATAGACTGGGGAGCGACAATCAAGAGAGCAGTAACTGTCATAATCATGCTTGCGGCAAAATAAATTAACTGAGGCATAAAAGTGATACAAGAACTCTGAAGCAGATTAAATCATCAAGGCTTAATTGACTTTTGTTCAGTCATATGCATGCGTGAGCATGTGCCAAGTGGATATAAATGAATTATTCAGAGGAGGATACCACAATGTCATACCTACTTATGAATAAAACAATGCAAGCAAACATCCATGACATGCTACTCATATTAATAAATTGGAGCTAAACATGAGAGATCATGAACTACTAGACTTTCTCAAATGACATATACCTCACATGAACCAACTAAGCATGCTCACATAGATGAGTATATGTACAAAAATGAAAACAAATAGAGTTCATACCAGCCTCTCACCACAGTCAAATTGTCGTAGATCGTCATTATTGCACGCTCCAGCCACCGAAGACCATTGAACTCAAAATGAACTTTACAACCCAAAGAAGAACAGCAAATATTTTTGGTATTTTCGAATTGGAAAGAAGAACAAAAGGAAACAAGCAAACAAAGCAAAATCTTTTTGGTTTTTCTTATAGCAAGCCAACGATAGCAAATAAAACAAGATAAATGCAAGAAACCAAAACAAACAAATGGTGAAGAGAAACAACAGAAATATTTTTGGTCTTTTTGTGTTTTAGGAAAGAAACAAAGCAAAAACAAGAAAATAAAAACTAGAAAAATCACATAAACACAAAGCAGCAGAAATTCGTCAAACTTGACAGCAGTACAGTACTCGATTTTTAAGAAATTCTTCCACTGCTCAAATCGAAAAGTGTTCAACTAATGAAAGTTAGATAACAACCTGGGGAACACGCACAAAAATTGGCTTCACAAAATAATGCTCTGCCTGTTTTTGAGAATTTTTATGGTGACAGTCCAGAATCTGTTTTCAGGCAGCACTTCCCCAAATATCATCTCCCTCTCATTAGAAAACCACTCAAAGAAGCAAAACAAGTATATACAAGTATCCAGAAATCATAATATGCAAAGAATGAGTGATGCCGGTATACCTCCCCCCAAGCTTAGGCTTTTGGCCTAAGTGGAGTTCAATCCCATGGTGCCCATGAAGTAGCACCTCCGTAGTACGACGAAGATGGGTCATATTCCGGGTATGTGCTGGAAGAAGCACCCGGATACGTGATAGTGTAGTCGTAGGAGGGCTCGGCATCCGCGGAGTCATGTTGCTGGTGGAAATCTTGTATCTTCATCTTCTCATCCACCTCCTCCTTAGAGCGCGACCATGGTTTCCTGTCAATACTGAACAAATCTGGCTGGGGAAGAGGGATTTCCTTCTCATCCCCGTCAGCAAACAACATTCTATAGACCATATTATCTAAAGTGGAATCAGCGGTAACAAAATGATGGCTTTTCATAGCAGTAATATCAAGCCTCCTAGGAGTTAATGGCACATCATTAGAATCAAGAGGAAGTCTTAAATGTGTTAAAATGCGCAATGCAATAATTCCTCCAAAAATAGGCCCCCTGTTAGACAGGCGGCGAGCAATAAGAGAACCAAGATGATATGATGTCTGTCCAGTAAGTGCAGCGTTCAAGAAAGCAAGATGGTATAGTGTTCTCCCTACCAAGAATGCTAGTAGCAATGTAATAGGCAAAATACTTAATGGCGGGGAGTTGGATGTTTCTTATCTTGCCACGCTGAATGGTGCGACAATCATCATCGGTGATCCCTCGATAGAGCTCCAACAGATCCCGGGGGTTCTCATCAATCCTCCTTGCTGTACCTACAGGGGCAATATCCAATGCAACACAAAATTCTTCCAATTCCATAGTAATAGGATTACCATAGATCTTGAATGCAACTGTCGGCCCATATTGCTTGTTGTAGAACTTGAAGCTCTCGACGAAGATTTTGGTGAGCATGTAGTATTGCTCCCTTTCATCTCCCACGTAGGCGGCTAAGCCCGCCCTATTGGCGAGGGTGAAGAAATCATCCAACAACCCTGCATTTCTCAGAAAATCATAACACGGGAAAGACGAAGCATTAGGAGCCCCATTGTCTTCCTCGGGCGCGAAGCTTGGCGCGATGATATCCTCATTGTAGGATCGCCTAAGTCGGGTGGCGGTCCTAGATGGCCTTCCGGTGCTGGTTGTCCCTCTCTTGAACAATTCTCCAAAGTTGAAGTTCTTCATCCTTCTTTTCTGAAATTTTTCAACAAATGATATAAAACTTGATTTGGTGACATATAATCAAGGGGAACCACTATAGGAACTTGCTAGAGTACTAATCATGCATCAAAACTAGTTTATACAACTTAGAACAAGCATGCAAGCTCACCAAACATGTTACCTACAGCAGCAAAATAATCAAGATATACTGAACCAAACAAAATTCTACTTGGATCATTGGAGGAGTCAGATACCAAGGAGCAAATGTGCCAAATTTCAGCAAGAAATCTGGGCTGAGCAAAGAGATCGAGAAATCTGGAGTTCTTGAGCAGAAACACGAGTGAGAGGAAGCTGGTGTCGATTTTTTCGGGAGAGAGAAGAGTCTGGGAGGAAGAGATGCTAAAGTGGGGCAAAGGGGGGCCCACACACCAGGGTGGCGCGCCCCCCTTGCTGGCCGCGCCAGCCAGGTGTGTGCCACCCTGGGGTGCCCCACAGGTCATCCCCAGGTGTTTCCAGGTGTCCCGTCAAAAAATAGGACCAACGGTATAATTTTTGTGAATTTTTGAAAACTTTGAAAAATGCACATTTCTGGGCATTAAGTTTATCATTACTGGACAGGAAATTTTTTGAAATCTCTATGCAACTAAAAACTTTGCAAAACAAGTGCTATAGCAAATAGAACAAGTGGAGGAAGAAAGAGATGTTGTTTACCCCCTCTATGCATATAAAAAGTATTTGTTAACAAGGTTGATCAAGTCTTGTCACCAAATAAATTTTACATAACATATGAAGAAATAAACCTCAAATCAATCATGTTACCTTGTATTGAATTGATATGGATCCAATCATAAGAGTTTGATATTCTTCTTTAGGCTCATATATAGGACAATCAATAGTCCCAACTTTGATAGTTCTCATATTAGAAATAGTATTAACTCCACATACTTTATCAATCCTCTTGGGGAAATAGACGGTATGCTCCTTATCATCGACATTGAAAGTAACCTTCCCTTTGTTGCAATCAATAACAGCCCCTGCGGTGTTAAGAAAAGGTCTCCCAAGAATAATAGACATATTATCATCTTCAGGCATTTCCAACACAACAAAATCAGTTAATATCAAGCAGTTATTAGTAACTTGAACAGGAACATCCTCACATATACCAACATGAATAGCAGTAGATTTATCAGCCATTTGCAAAGATATATCAGTAGGTATCAAATTATCTAAATAAAGTCTCTTATAAAGAGAAAAAGGCATAACGCTAACACCAGCTCCCAAGTCACATAGAGCAGTTTTAACATAATTATTCTTAATAGAACAAGGAATAGTAGGTATACCTGGGTCGCCCAACTTCTTTGGAAATTTTCCATTGAAAGAGTAATTAGCAAGCATGGTGGAAATTTCCTCATTGGGGATTTTCCTTTTGTTAGTAACAATATCTTTCATATACTTTGAATAAGGAGGCAATTTAATAGCATCAGTCAAAGGGATTTGCAAGAATAAAGGTTTCATCCAATCACAAAATTTATTATAGTGTTCTTCTTCCTTTGATTTTAGTTTCTTAGCAGGAAAAGGCATTTGCTTTTGCACCCAAGGTTCTCTTTCATTACCATGTTTCTTAGCAATAAAATCTTCTTTAGTATACTTTTTATTTTTAGCATGCTTTTCAGGTTCATCTTCAACCTCTTCTTTATCAGAAGCATTATTCTTATCATTATCTTTATCATTATCATGTTCATTACCACTTTCAGTTTCAGCATCGGAAATAGAAATACTATTAGGATCATTAACAGGTTCAGAGGATTCTACAACATTTTTATGTTTCTTCTTATTTTTCTTAGAAGGAGCACTAGGTTCAATTCGTTGAGAATCTTGTTCAATTCTTTTGGGATGCCCTTCAGGATATAGAGGATCCTTGGTAGAGACACCGCCTCTAGTTGTTACTTCATAAGCATGTTTCTCTTTAGAATTATTTTTTAACAAGTCATTTTGAACTTTAGTGAGTTGATCAATTTGAGTTTGAACCATTTGAAAATGTTTAACAAGCATCTTATCATCATTGGAGGTTCTCTCCATAATATCATGCAAATTGCTAATAGCTTGAGAATTTTCCATTAGATGATTCTCTACTCTCATATTAAAATTTTCTTGCTTAACAATATAATTATCAAACTCATCTAAGCATTGAGCAGGAGGTTTTGAATACGGAATATCTTCCCTAGTAAAGCGTTGAAGGGAGTTTACCTTGATCATGGATGAAGGGGGAATTATCTCACATATATCTTCTATGGGAGGTAGATTCTTCACCTCTTCGGATTTAATACCTTTTTCCTTGAGAGACTTCTTAGCTTCCCTCATATCTTCATCATTCAATTCAATTAAACCCCTCTTCTTCAATATTGGCGTTGGAGTTGGTTCAGGTATATCCCAATCATCATGATTCCGGCTTATTCTAGCCAATAATTCTTCAGCTTCGTCTGGAGTTCTTTTCCTGAAAACATAACCAGCACAACTATCCAAATATGCTCTAGACTCAATGGTTAGTCCACTATAAAATATATCAAGTAGATCATTCTTTTCTAAATCATGTCCAGGTCGAGCTCTGATAAGAGAACAAAATCTTGTCCAAGCCTCAGGCAATTTCTCTTCATCTCCCTGGTCAAACCTATAAATTTTCTATAAAGCAATATGTTGAGCACTAGCAGGAAAGTATTTTCGAAAGAAAACATCACGCAGCTCAGTTGGACTTTTAATAGAACCAGGAGGCAAATTATTATACCAAGTTTTAGCATCATATTTTAATGAGAAAGGAAAATTTTTAGCGACAAAGTAAGTACGCATCTTGACATCATCAGAAAACAAGCTACTCATAGAAGAGAGCTCAATCATGTGTTCTACAACACTTTCTTTTTCAGTACCACAAAAGGGTGTTTTCTCTACAATAGCTATATGAGATAGATCAAGAGAAAAATCATAATCTTTATCCTTAATGCATATAGGAGATGTGGCAAATTCAGGATCAGGAGATAACTTATGTCTAACAATATATTGTGCGAGAAACTTTTTAAGTTTTCTTGCATCAGCAGTAGCATTGCATCTATTAATAAAATCATCATTAAGCTCCACATAATCCTCATCAGGATCATCACTAGAATAATCAAGTTCAGGTGAATTAACAGGTGTAGCAGCATTAGGAGTTTCAGCATTTTCAATTTGTCTAGACCTAGCAATTGTAGCATCTAGAAAGGATCCCAATGAACCACTATCATCAAGCACAGCAGAAACATTATCAATATTATGAGAGTTTTCAGATTCAGCAGAAGTACCAGCAGTGAAGCTTGCGGCGGTGAAACAAGTTGACTTATCACAGATGGTGAATCAAGAGCAGCAGAGGTACTCAGAGTTGTACCTTTTCTTGTAGTGGATGGTAATATGGCGACTTTAGGATCGCGAGGTTTACCGATGATGGAGAATTTGCAGCGAACAATATCAATCCAAGTGAACTTCCAAATAAAGCTATGCTCCCAAGAACGGCGCCGTAAAAACAAGTCTTGATGACCCACAAGTATAGGGGATCGCAGCAGTCTTCGCGGGTAGTAAAACCCAATTTATTGATTCGACACAAGGGGAGACAAAGAATACTTGAAAGCCTTAACAGCGGAGTTGTCAATTCAGCTGCACCTGGAAACAGACTTGCTCGCAAGAGTTTATCAGTAGTAACAGTTTTGTATGTGATGGCAGTGGTAGAATAACAGCAGAGTAACAAAGACAGCAATAGTGATTATAGTAAACGACAGGATTAAAATACGTAGGCACGGGGACGGATAACGGGCGTTGCATGGATGAGAGAAACTCATGTAACAATCATAGCAGGGCATTTGCAGATAATAATAAAACGGTGTCGAAGTACAAAGCAATCAATAGGCATGTGTTCCAATTATAGTCGTACGTGCTCGCAATGAGAAACTTGCACAACATCTTTTGTCCTACCAGCCGGTGGCAGCCGGGCCTCAAGGGAATCTACTGGATATTAAGGTACTCCTTTTAATAGAGTACCGGAGCAAAGCATTAACACTCCGTGAACACATGTGATCCTCACATCACTACCATCCCCTCCGGTTGTCCCGATTTGTCACTTGGGGCCATTGGTTCCGGACAGCGACATGTGTATACAACTTGCAGGTAAGATCATAAACAATGAATATCATGATGAAACAATAACATGTTCAGATCTGAGATCATGGCACTCGGGCCCTAGTGACAAGCATTAAGCATAACAAGTTGCAACAATATCATCAAAGAACCAATTACGGACACTAGGCACTATGCCCTAACAATCTTATGCTATTACATGACCAATCTCATCCAATCCCTACCATCCCCTTCAGCCTACAGCGGGGGAATTACTCACACATGGATGGGGGAAACATGGCTGGTCGATGGAGAGGCGTCGGTGGTGATGGCGGCGATGATCTCCTCCAATTCCCCGTCCCGGCGGAGTGCCAGAACGGAGACTTCTGGCTCCTGAGACGAAGTTTCGCGATGTGGCGGCGTTCTGGAGGGTTTCTGGCGACTTCGACTTCTCCTCCGCGATTTTTAGATCGAAAGCAATAAGTAGTCCGAAGGATGGCGTCGGGGGCCAACCGAGTCCGCCACACACTAGGGCCGCGCGGGCCCCTCCTGGGCCGCGCCGGCCTAGTGTGTGGGGCCCTCGGGCCCCCACCTGGCTTGCCCTTCTGGCTCCGCCAATATTCTGGGAAAATAGGACCTTCTGCATAAATTCCGAGGATTTTCCTGAAAGTTTGATTTCTGCACAAAAACGAGACACCAGAACAGTTCTGCTGAAAACATCGTTAGTCCGTGTTAGTTGCATCCAAAATACACAAATTAGAGGCAAAACAATAGCAAAAGTGTTCGGGAAAGTGGATACGTTTTGGACGTATCACGTAGTCACTCTAAAATGAAGCTTTTGGGAGGTTCTTGAAATTTCCATGCATGTTTGAAACCCAAAACCACTTTTCTTCATGCTTGACTTCCTAAGACAGAGTTTAGGGTTAGGGGTAGATACATGATTTTTCTGGTTTGAATATGTCTACACCTTGTTTATCAACTTGAATGTTTACTATATATATGACATAATTAAGAAGGCTATGTGCTTTGGTTTTTCATTCTTTAGATTTTTTGTCTGAATTTTTATGCCCATTTGAATCTTGGTCAAATCCTAGATTTGACCAAGATTTAAATAAGTTTAAAACATGAAAATGAAAAGATAAGCAACGATCCTTTAGTCGCTCTGAAATGAAGCTTTTGGGAGGTTTTTGAAATTTCCATGTTTGAAACCCAGAACCACTTCTCTTCATGCTTGACTTCATAAGACGAAGTTTAGGGTCGATAAGGGGTAGATACATGATTTGTTGGGTTTGAATATGTCTAGACCTTGTTTATCAACTTGAATGCTTACTATATGACATAAGAGGACTATGTGCATTGGTATTTCATTTTTTGATTTCTATGCCCATTTGAATCTTGGTAAATCCTAGGTTTGAGCAAGATTTAAGTCTGGATCCTTCTCTTAGAAACTCTAAAATAAAGCTTTTGCGAGGTTCTTGAATTTACCATGTTTGAAACCAAAAACCACTTCTGTTCATGATTGACTTCATAAGATGGAGTTTAGGGTTAGGGGTAGATACATGATTTTTCTGGTTTGAATATGTCTAGACTATGTTTATCAATTTGAATACTTACTATATGACATAAGAAGGCTATGTGCTTTGGTTTTTCATTCTTTCGATTTTTTCTAAATTTTTATGCCCATTTGAATCTTGGTCAAATCCTAGGTTCGGCCAAGATTTAAAAAAGTTTAAACATGAAAATGAATAGGTAATTAATCCTTGATCCTTCTTAATTAACCAGTCAGTCTAATTAAAATGAAGCTTTTGGGAGGTTTTTGAAATTTCCATGTTTGAAACCCAAAACCACACTTCTCTGCTTCATGCTTGACTTCATATATAATTAAGACAGAGTTTAGGGTTAGGGGGTACATGACTTGTCTGGTTTGAATATGTCTAGACCTTGTTTATGAACTTAATGTTTACTATATGTCATAAGAAGACTATGTGCTTTGGTTTTTTATTTTATTTATTTTATGCCCATTTGAATATTGGTCAAATCCTATGTTTGACCAAGATTTAAACAAGTTTAAAACATGAAAATGAAAAGGGAAGTCTGTATCCTTCTTAATTAGTCACTCAAAAATGAAGCTTTTGGGATGTTCTTTAAATTTTCATGTTTGAAACCCAAAACGACTTCTCTTCATGCTAGACTTCATAAGATCGATCGAGTTTAGGGTTAGGGGGTAGATACATGATTTGTATGGTTTGAATATGTCCAAACCTTGTTTATCAACTTGGATATGCTTACTATATGACATAAGAAGACTATGTACTTTGGTTTTTCATTTTTCTAATTTTTTTAATGTTCTGCCCATTTGAATATTGGTCAAATCTTAGGATTGAACATGATTAAAACAAGTTTATAACATGAAATGAAAAGGTAAGGATGGATCCTTCTTAGTCACTCTAAAATGAAGCTTTTGGGATGTGTTCTTGAAATTTCCATGTTTGAAACCCAAAAACAAATCTCGGCCTCGCTCGACTCGCTCGCTCGCTCGCACCTCCTGCTCACTGACAAACCCTGCCCAATAGTCAACATCGTCACCTGAAAAAGGGGAGACACCATAATGCTCTCCCTTCTTCTGTCCTTCCGAGTGATCCCTCTTCCTCCGAGTTTCACTAGCTAGACGGGCAAACACACATGTGCTGCATAGTAATAATAAAAAGGTAGAAAAATCGATATACGAATCTATAATTAAATAGGTTAAACTAGGGTTTTGCCTAGTACTACAAATCAAGGTTCAAAAAAATCCAACTACGGGGTTCGAACAACACGATTCTAATCCAGGAATTTTTTCTACCTCATCCAAATGGCCTCAAACTATAGGGTTAGCATCTATCTAGTGCAGTATGTGTGAAAATGTATGCACTATGTGTGCTATAACTTGTATGTCTTTCAAATTTGAACTAAATTTGAATAAGTTTGAAATATTTGAAAAAGGAGCTTTTGGCTTAAACGTTTGAAACCCAAAACGACTTCTCTTCTTGCTAGACTTCATAAGACCGAGTTTAGGGTTAGGGGGTAGATACACGATTTGTCTGGTTTGAATATGTCTAAACCTTGTTTATCAACTTTAATGCTAACTATATGACATAAGAAGACTATGTGCTTTGGTTTTTCATTTTTCTGTATTTTTTTTGAATTTTATGCCCATATATTTGAATCTTGGTCAAATCCTAGGTTTGACAAAGATTTAAACAAGTTTAAAACATGAAAATGAAAAGGGAAGCATGTATCCTTTTTAATTAGTCACTCTAAAATAAACCTTTTGGGATGTCCTTGAAATTTCCATGTTCGAAACCCAAAACAACTTCTCTTCATTCTAGACTTCATAAGATCGACCGAGTTTAGGGTTAGGGGTATATACATGATTTTTATGGTTTGAATATGTCCAAACGTTGTTTATCAACTTGAATATGCTTACTATATGACAGAAGAAGACTGTGTACTTTGGTTTTTCATTTTTCCGAATTTTTAAATTTTCTGCCCATTTGAATCTTGGTCAAATCCTAGGGTTGAACATGATTTAAACAAGTTTATAACATGAAATGAAAAGGTAAGGATGGATCCTTCTTAGTCACTCTAAAATGAAGCTTTTGGGATGTGTTCTTGAAACTTCCATGTTTGAAACCCAAAACGACTTCTCTTCATGCTAGACTTCATAAGATCAACCGAGTTTAGGGTTAGGGGGTACATACATGATTTGTATGGTTTGAATATGTCCAAACCTTGTTAATTTGTCAACTTGAATGCTTACTATATATGACATAATAAGACTATATGCTTTTGTTTTTCATTTTTCTGTTTTTATGAATTTTATGCCAATTTGAATCTTTTGGTCAAATCCTAGGTTTGACAAAGATTTAAAAAAGTTTAAAATATGAAAATGAAAAGGTAAGCATGGATCCTTCTTAGTCACTTTAAAATAAAGCTTTTGGGAGGTTCTTGAAATTTCCATGTTTGAAACCCAAAACCACTTCTCTTCATGATTGACTTCATAAGATAGAGTTTAGGGTTAGGGGTAGATATATACATGAGTTGTCTGGTTTTAATATGTCTAGACCTTGTTTATAAACTTTAATGCTAACTATATATATGACATAAGAATGCTATGTGCTTTGGTTTTTCATTCTAGACATATTTTTTTCTGAATTTGTATGCCCATTTGAATCTTGGTTAAATCCTAGGCGGTTTGACCAAGATTTAAACAAGTTTAAAACATGAAAATTAAAAGGGAAGTCTGTATCCTTCTTAGTCACTCTAAAATGAAGCTTTTGGGATGTTCTTGAAATTTCCCTGTTCGAAACCCAAAACGACTTCTCTTCATGCTAGACTTCATAAGATCGACCGAGTTTAGGGTTAGGGGGTAGATACATGATTTGTATAGTTTGAATATGTCCAAACCTTGTTTATCAACTTGGATATTCTTACTATATGACATAAGAAGACTATGTACTTTGGTTTTTCATTTTTCTGATTTTTTTTTATTTTCTGCCCATTTGAATCTTGGTCAAATCTTAGGATTGAACATGATTTAAACAAGTTTATAACATGAAATGAAAAGGTAAGGATGAATCCTTCTCAGTCACTCTAAAATGAAGCTTTTGGGATGTGTTCTTGAAATTTCCATGTTTGAAACCCAAAACGACTTCTCTTCATGCTAGACTTCATAAGTTCGACCGAGTTTAGGGGTAGGGGTAGATACATGATTTGTATGGTTTGAATATGTCCAAAAACCTTGTTAATTTATCAACTTGAATGCTTACTATATATGACATAAGAAGACTATATGCTTTTGTTTTTCATTTTTATGATTTTTTATGAATTTTATGCCCATTTGAATCTTTTGGTGAAATCCTAGGTTTGACAAAGATTTAAACAAGTTTAAAATATGAAAATGAAAAGGTAAGCATGGATCCTTCTTAGTCACTCTAAAATAAAGCTTTTGGGAGGTTCTTGAAATTTCCATGTTTGAAACCCAAAACCACTTCTCTTCATGATTGACTTCAGAAGACAGAGTTTAGGGTTAGGGGTAGATATATACTTGAGTTGTCTGGTTTTAATATGTCTAGACCTTGTTTATCAACTTTAATGCTTACTATATATGACATAAGAATGCTATGTGCTTTGGTTTTTCATTCTAGACATATTATTTTCTGAATTTGTATGCCCATTTGAATCTTGGTTAAATCCTAGGCGGTTTGACCAAGATTTAAACAAGTTTAAAACATGAAAATGAAAAGGGAAGTCTGTATCCTTCTTAGTCACTCTAAAATAAAGCTTTTGGGATGTTCTTGAAATTTCCATGTTCGAAACCCAAAACGACTTCTCTTCATGCTAGACTTCATAAGATCGACCGTGTTTAGGGTTAGGGGGTAGATACATGATTTGTATGGTTTGAATATGTCCAAACCTTGTTTATCAACTTGGATATGCTTAGTATATGACATAAGAAGACTATGTACTTTGGTTTTTCATTTTTCTGATTTTTTTAATTTTCTGCCCATTTGAATCTTGGTCAAATCTTAGGATTGAACATGATTTAAACAAGTTTATAACATGAAATGAAAAGGTAAGGATGGATCCTTCTTAGTCACTCTAAAATGAAGCTTTTGGGATGTGTTCTTGAAATTTCCATGTTTGAAACCCAAAACGACTTCTCTTCATGCTAGACTTCATAAGATCGACCGGGTTTAGGGGTAGGGGTAGATACATGATTTGTATGGTTTGAATATGTCCAAAAACCTTGTTAATTTATCAACTTGAATGCTTACTATATATGACATAAGAAGACTATATGCTTTTGTTTTTCATTTTTATGATTTTTTATGAATTTTATGCCCATTTGAATCTTTTGGTCAAATCCTAGGTTTGACAAAGATTTAAACAAGTTTAAAATATGAAAATGAAAAGGTAAGCATGGATCCTTCTTAGTCACTCTAAAATAAAGCTTTTGGGAGTTTCTTGAAATTTCCATGTTTGAAACCCAAAACCACTTCTCTTCATGATTGACTTCATAAGACAGAGTTTAGGGTCAGGGGTAGATATATACATGAGTTGTCTGGTTTTAATATGTCTAGACCTTGTTTATCAACTTTAATGCTTACTATATATATGACATAAGAATGCTATGTGCTTTGGTTTTTCATTCTAGACATATTTTTTTCTGAATTTGTATGCCCATTTGAATCTTGGTTAAATCCTAGGCGGTTTGACCAAGATTTAAACAAGTTTAAAACATGAAAATGAAAATGGAAGTCTGTATCCTTCTTAGTCACTCAAAAATGAAGCTTTTGGGATGTTCTTGAAATTTCCATGTTCGAAACCCAAAACGACTTCTCTTCATGCTAGACTTCATAAGATCGACCGAGTTTAGGGTTAGGGGGTAGATACATGATTTGTATGGTTTGAATATGTCCAAACCTTGTTTATCAACTTGGATATGCTTAGTATATGACATAAGAAGACTATGTACTTTGGTTTTTCATTTTTCTGATTTTTTTAATTTTCTGCCCATTTGAATCTTGGTCAAATCTTAGGATTGAACATGATTTAAACAAGTTTATAACATGAAATGAAAAGGTAAGGATGAATCCTTCTCAGTCACTCTAAAATGAAGCTTTTGGGATGTGTTCTTGAAATTTCCATGCTTGAAACCCAAAACGCCTTCCCTTCATGCTAGACTTCATAAGATCGACCGAGTTTAGGGGTAGGGGTAGATACATGATTTGTATGGTTTGAATATGTCCAAAAACCTTGTTAATTTATCAACTTGAATGCTTACTATATATGACATAAGAAGACTATATGCTTTTGTTTTTCATTTTTATGATTTTTTATGAATTTTATGCCCATTTGAATCTTTTGGTGAAATCCTAGGTTTGACAAAGATTTAAACAAGTTTAAAATATGAAAATGAAAAGGTAAGCATGGATCCTTCTTAGTCACTCTAAAATAAAGCTTTTGGGAGGTTCTTGAAATTTCCATGTTTGAAACCCAAAACCACTTCTCTTCATGATTGACTTCAGAAGACAGAGTTTAGGGTTAGGGGTAGATATATACTTGAGTTGTCTGGTTTTAATATGTCTAGACCTTGTTTATCAACTTTAATGCTTACTATATATGACATAAGAATGCTATGTGCTTTGGTTTTTCATTCTAGACATATTATTTTCTGAATTTGTATGCCCATTTGAATCTTGGTTAAATCCTAGGCGGTTTGACCAAGATTTAAACAAGTTTAAAACATGAAAATGAAAAGGGAAGTCTGTATCCTTCTTAGTCACTCTAAAATAAAGCTTTTGGGATGTTCTTGAAATTTCCATGTTCGAAACCCAAAACGACTTCTCTTCATGCTAGACTTCATAAGATCGACCGTGTTTAGGGTTAGGGGGTAGATACATGATTTGTATGGTTTGAATATGTCCAAACCTTGTTTATCAACTTGGATATGCTTAGTATATGACATAAGAAGACTATGTACTTTGGTTTTTCATTTTTCTGATTTTTTTAATTTTCTGCCCATTTGAATCTTGGTCAAATCTTAGGATTGAACATGATTTAAACAAGTTTATAACATGAAATGAAAAGGTAAGGATGGATCCTTCTTAGTCACTCTAAAATGAAGCTTTTGGGATGTGTTCTTGAAATTTCCATGTTTGAAACCCAAAACGACTTCTCTTCATGCTAGACTTCATAAGATCGACCGGGTTTAGGGGTAGGGGTAGATACATGATTTGTATGGTTTGAATATGTCCAAAAACCTTGTTAATTTATCAACTTGAATGCTTACTATATATGACATAAGAAGACTATATGCTTTTGTTTTTCATTTTTATGATTTTTTATGAATTTTATGCCCATTTGAATCTTTTGGTCAAATCCTAGGTTTGACAAAGATTTAAACAAGTTTAAAATATGAAAATGAAAAGGTAAGCATGGATCCTTCTTAGTCACTCTAAAATAAAGCTTTTGGGAGTTTCTTGAAATTTCCATGTTTGAAACCCAAAACCACTTCTCTTCATGATTGACTTCATAAGACAGAGTTTAGGGTCAGGGGTAGATATATACATGAGTTGTCTGGTTTTAATATGTCTAGACCTTGTTTATCAACTTTAATGCTTACTATATATATGACATAAGAATGCTATGTGCTTTGGTTTTTCATTCTAGACATATTTTTTTCTGAATTTGTATGCCCATTTGAATCTTGGTTAAATCCTAGGCGGTTTGACCAAGATTTAAACAAGTTTAAAACATGAAAATGAAAATGGAAGTCTGTATCCTTCTTAGTTACTCAAAAATGAAGCTTTTGGGATGTTCTTGAAATTTCCATGTTCGAAACCCAAAACGACTTCTCTTCATGCTAGACTTCATAAGATCGACCGAGTTTAGGGTTAGGGGGTAGATACATGATTTGTATGGTTTGAATATGTCCAAACCTTGTTTATCAACTTGGATATGCTTAGTATATGACATAAGAAGACTATGTACTTTGGTTTTTCATTTTTCTGATTTTTTTAATTTTCTGCCCATTTGAATCTTGGTCAAATCTTAGGATTGAACATGATTTAAACAAGTTTATAACATGAAATTAAAAGGTAAGGATGAATCCTTCTCAGTCACTCTAAAATGAAGCTTTTGGGATGTGTTCTTGAAATTTCCATGCTTGAAACCCAAAACGCCTTCCCTTCATGCTAGACTTCATAAGATCGACCGAGTTTAGGGGTAGGGGTAGATACATGATTTGTATGGTTTGAATATGTCCAAAAACCTTGTTAATTTATCAACTTGAATGCTTACTATATATGACATAAGAAGACTATATGCTTTTGTTTTTCATTTTTATGATTTTTTATGAATTTTATGCCCATTTGAATCTTTTGGTGAAATCCTAGGTTTGACAAAGATTTAAACAAGTTTAAAATATGAAAATGAAAAGGTAAGCATGGATCCTTCTTAGTCACTCTAAAATAAAGCTTTTGGGAGGTTCTTGAAATTTCCATGTTTGAAACCCAAAACCACTTCTCTTCATGATTGACTTCAGAAGACAGAGTTTAGGGTTAGGGGTAGATATATACTTGAGTTGTCTGGTTTTAATATGTCTAGACCTTGTTTATCAACTTTAATGCTTACTATATATGACATAAGAATGCTATGTGCTTTGGTTTTTCATTCTAGACATATTTTTTTTTGAATTTGTATGCCCATTTGAATCTTGGTTAAATCCTAGGCGGTTTGACCAAGATTTAAACAAGTTTAAAACATGAAAATGAAAAGGGAAGTCTGTATCCTTCTTAGTCACTCTAAAATAAAGCTTTTGGGATGTTCTTGAAATTTCCATGTTCGAAACCCAAAACGACTTCTCTTCATGCTAGACTTCATAAGATCGACCGTGTTTTGGGTTAGGGGGTAGATACATGATTTGTATGGTTTGAATATGTCCAAACCTTGTTTATCAACTTGGATATGCTTAGTATATGACATAAGAAGACTATGTACTTTGGTTTTTCATTTTTCTGATTTTTTTAATTTTCTGCCCATTTGAATCTTGGTCAAATCTTAGGATTGAACATGATTTAAACAAGTTTATAACATGAAATGAAAAGGTAAGGATGGATCCTTCTTAGTCACTCTAAAATGAAGCTTTTGGGTTGTGTTCTTGAAATTTCCATGTTTGAAACCCAAAACGACTTCTCTTCATGCTAGACTTCATAAGATCGACCGGGTTTAGGGGTAGGGGTAGATACATGATTTGTATGGTTTGAATATGTCCAAAAACCTTGTTAATTTATCAACTTGAATGCTTACTATATATGACATAAGAAGACTATATGCTTTTGTTTTTCATTTTTATGATTTTTTATGAATTTTATGCCCATTTGAATCTTTTGGTCAAATCCTAGGTTTGACAAAGATTTAAACAAGTTTAAAATATGAAAATGAAAAGGTAAGCATGGATCCTTCTTAGTCACTCTAAAATAAAGCTTTTGGGAGTTTCTTGAAATTTCCATGTTTGAAACCCAAAACCACTTCTCTTCATGATTGACTTCATAAGACAGAGTTTAGGGTCAGGGGTAGATATATACATGAGTTGTCTGGTTTTAATATGTCTAGACCTTGTTTATCAACTTTAATGCTTACTATATATATGACATAAGAATGCTATGTGCTTTGGTTTTTCATTCTAGACATATTTTTTTCTGAATTTGTATGCCCATTTGAATCTTGGTTAAATCCTAGGCGGTTTGACCAAGATTTAAACAAGTTTAAAACATGAAAATGAAAAGGGAAGTCTGTATCCTTCTTAGTCACTCAAAAATGAAGCTTTTGGGATGTTCTTGAAATTTCCATGTTCGAAACCCAAAACGACTTCTCTTCATGCTAGACTTCATAAGATCGACCGTGTTTAGGGTTAGGGGGTAGATACATGATTTGTATGGTTTGAATATGTCCAAACCTTGTTTATCAACTTGGATATGCTTAGTATATGACATAAGAAGACTATGTACTTTGGTTTTTCATTTTTCTGATTTTTTTAATTTTCTGCCCATTTGAATCTTGGTCAAATCTTAGGATTGAACATGATTTAAACAAGTTTATAACATGAAATGAAAAGGTAAGGATGGATCCTTCTTAGTCACTCTAAAATGAAGCTTTTGGGATGTGTTCTTGAAATTTCCATGTTTGAAACCCAAAACGACTTCTCTTCATGCTAGACTTCATAAGATCGACCGAGTTTAGGGGTAGGGGTAGATACATGATTTGTATGGTTTGAATATGTCCAAAAACCTTGTTAATTTATCAACACGAATGCTTACTATATATGACATAAGAAGACTATATGCTTTTGTTTTTCATTTTTATGATTTTTTATGAATTTTATGCCCATTTGAATCTTTTGGTCAAATCCTAGGTTTGAAAAAGATTTAAACAAGTTTAAAATATGAAAATGAAAAGGTAAGCATGGATCCTTCTTAGTCACTCTAAAATAAAGCTTTTGGGAGGTTCTTGAAATTTCCATGTTTGAAACCCAAAACCACTTCTCTTCATGATTGACTTCATAAGACAGAGTTTAGTGTTAGGGGTAGATATATACATGAGTTGTCTGGTTTTAATATATCTAGACCTTGTTTATCAACTTTAATGCTTACTATATATATGACATAAGAATGCTATGTGCTTTGGTTTTTCATTCTAGACATATTTTTTTCTGAATTTGTATGCCCATTTGAATCTTGGTTAAATCCTAGGCGGTTTGACCAAGATTTAAACAAGTTTAAAACATGAAAATGAAAAGGGAAGTCTGTATCCTTCTTAGTCACTCTAAAATGAAGCTTTTGGGATGTTCTTGAAATTTCCATGTTCGAAACCCAAAACGACTTCTCTTCATGCTAGACTTCATAAGATCGACTGAGTTTAGGGTTAGGGGGTAGATACATGATTTGTATGGTTTGAATATGTCCAAACCTTGTTTATCAACTTGGATATGCTTACTATATGACATAAGAAGACTATGTACTTTGGTTTTTCATTTTTCTGATTTTTTAAATTTTCTGCCCATTTGAATCTTGGTCAAATCTTAGGATTGAACATGATTTAAACAAGTTTATAACATGAAATGAAAAGGTAAGGATGGATCCTTCTTAGTCACTCTAAAATGAAGCTTTTGGGATGTGTTCTTGAAATTTCCATGTTTGAAACCCAAAACGACTTCTCTTCATGCTAGACTTCATAAGATCGACCGACTTTAGGGGTAGGGGTAGATACATGATTTGTATGGTTTGAATATGTCCAAAAACCTTAATTTATCAACTTGAATGCTTACTATATATGACATAAGAAGACTATATGCTTTTGTTTTTCATTTTTATGATTTTTTATGAATTTTATGCCCATTTGAATCTTTTGGTGAAATCCTAGGTTTGACAAAGATTTAAACAAGTTTAAAATATGAAAATGAAAAGGTAAGCATGGATCCTTCTTAGTCACTCTAAAATAAAGCTTTTGGGAGTTTCTTGAAATTTCCATGTTTGAAACCCAAAACCACTTCTCTTCATGATTGACTTCATAAGACAGAGTTTAGGGTTAGGGGTAGATATATACATGAGTTGTCTGGTTTTAATATGTCTAGACCTTGTTTATCAACTTTAATGCTTACTATATATATGACATAAGAATGCTATGTGCTTTGGTTTTTTATTCTTTTGATTTTTTTTCTGAATTTGTATGCCCATTTGAATCTTTGTCAAATCCTAGGCGGTTTAACCAAGATTTAAACAAGTTTAAAACATGAAAATGAAAAGGGAAGTCTGTATCCTTCTTAGTCACTCTAAAATGAAGTTGTGTTGATGCCATTACAAAAACTGAAGTTGTGTTTATGCCACTCTCAATTCTCAATAACCCTTCTATGCCATTTTCAGTTTATACTTTCGTATTGACCAAAACAATCCTGTGTTCAGATTTGGAGCGACTTTTGGGTGTTTCGGGCATACAAAAAATCCAAATTTTCAAATTCTGGAAAAAACTATAACTTCTCAGAAAAATCTTAAAAAAGATTACAGGAAATCAAAAACACTGAAACGAGTATATTGTTTTAATTTGAGCCATTTATGTGCGGATTTGCATAAAAAACTGACATTTTATGTTCTGTCTAGAAATTGGTAAAATTTTGTCCAAAAATCAAACTTTTTTGAAAAATCTGAAAAAATTACAGAATGTCAAGAACACTAATATGAGTCTACTATTCTAATATGAGCCATTTCTGGGCACATATGATCCATTAAACATATGTTCAAAGTACGGTCCAGATTATCTGAGAGTATGTACAAACTGTAGTATAGGGTACAAATATTGGATACATAGGCAGTATATGATGTTGTATTGCTGAAAATGGCATAGAAATGGGTATTGAGAATTGAGAGTGGCATAGACACAACTTCAGTTTTTAAATGGCATAAACAGAACTTGTGAATTGGGGAGTGGCATAGAACCAATTAACCCCACCAAAAAAGGGTGACGCATGTCTCCTTCACCAAAACAACAATACCTGTCTGAAACAAGTACATGAACACAAGTACACCACCATAATAATAATACTACATGGACACAAGTACTAATATAATAAAGTAAGAGTACTAGTTTGTTTACATTTCCACATGCCAATTTTACGAACAAAATTTCGAAAATTATCCTTCAGAAATTCGGAAGCCAGGTGACACAGCAGTCATCAAGGATTGCAGCTAGCGGTACACAGTGACCTGGTCAAGATCTACCTTGAGCCTGCTTGACGCTTCAACTCGGAGTTGAGAGCCTTCTCCTGTGACAGCTCGGCCTCTAGTTTGTCCGTCCCAACCGTGAGGTTCAGGATCATTCCGGCGAGTTTGTCCATGGTCTCCGCCTGGCCGAGGCTCCGCCGCTCGATCTCGTTACTCTCAGTGAACGATTTCATGGCGATATCGTCGAGAATGCGAATCTGGATCTTCTCAGTGGCCAGCTTAGAATAAAGTCTCATGCACTCATCGGCGAGGGTGCTTCTGTCCATCGTCTCGACGCAGAAATCGCCCATAACCATTTCTAAAATGGTCCCGATCTTGTAGCGGGGCTTCTATCAGATGGGGATGGAGCACAAAATCAGAAGTGTACCCAGAGAACTACCAAGAAAGAGAGAATGGGAATCCTAGTTTGCACGAATGTCTATACCTCGCTGCTTTGAGAAGTTGGCTCCGTGGAAGATGTTTCCGCAGGCAGGAGGGCTGCGGGAAAACTAAGGCCGCCCGACCTGAAAATACGATTGAGAGAAGGTAAGAAAAGGAGGGGATGATAAGTTGTGAAAGACATAGAAAGATGCGCAAGAACGGAGGATGGCCTGAAGGTAGCAGTCGCGGGCTGCGACGCCCTTGAAGACTCTTGCGCAGAAGGCACCTTGACAGCAGCACAGGGACGCCATTGCTGGGATTCCCTCAGCTTCGCCGCAGCCGCACGAGCCCTTCTGTGGCGAGACTTGCTCCCGGTCATGGTGGCGAAGTAGTATTCCAAGAGGTAAACGAAGTGGTGAACTGAGGAAGACGGCTAGAGCAAAGGTTAGTCCTTAAATTTGGCCTCCCCGTCTCCTCGGCTCCTCGCGAGTAGTAGTAATACTTATCTGGTCAAAGAGCAAACTTCAAGGCAGAGACTTGGTGGGCCATTCATCTCCAACTACACTTCCTCCGATCCGAATGATAGTACCAAATTTTTGAATGACAAATCACCCAAAACAGTATTCCAGGAGTATATCTAAGCTTTGGTGTTTTTACAATATACTAGCAAGATGGCATGTGATGGCTCCATGAGCTTGTTTCACAATTTTACATTTTTTAAAACCTTATTTGGTTGGTAACAATTTTGGTTCAAACATGGACATTTCAAAAACCATCCCAAAAGCTTCATTTTGGAGTTTCTAAGAATGATACAAGCTTACCTTTTCATTTTCATGTGTTAAACTTGTTTAAATCTTGGTCAAACCTAGCTAGGATTTGACCAAGAGATTCAAATGGGCATACACTACAAGAAAAGTTACCATGCCCGACGAAGTTGAAGTCGCGCCGTGGTTGCTGGTGTACCATGGCCGACGATTTTGGGTCTGTCCGTTGTGCATGTAAAAACATTTTTTCTCGTTTTTGAGGCCACCTAGCCCGACGAAAACGGCCAAAACGTTGCGTATGGTGTCCCGGGACGTGGTGCATCTCGAATTCTCGGGTTCGCCGGCCAAGTCAACGCAAATCCGCACCGCCGAGGGATGTAGGGCCCAGATGGCAGCCTCTCTGGCATTGTTTTTTTTCTCGATCGCGCCATCTCGTTCAACGCTCTCCGATCGAGCTGTTTACGATGCAGGATCATGGGTCCCGCATGTCATCCTCTATGAACCAAAATTCTTTCTATTCTTGGATTTTTTTGACCACCTGATTTCTGGCTAGTTCCTTTTTCTTTTGATCCCTTGCCGCCTTGCAAACGTTGAGACCGCTGCTGCTAAATGGGACCTGCATGTCATCCTCTATGCACTATAAAACTTTCTTTTCTTGGATTTTTTTTGCACCTCAAATTTGGTCACTTGCCTTTTTCTTTCGATCCCCTGCCGCCTCTCAAACGGTGATACCGCTGCTGCTAAATGGGACCCGCATGTCATCCTCTATGTACTATAAAACTTTCTTTTCTTGGAGTTTTTTTTGGCACCTCAAATTTGGTCACTTGCCTTTTTCTTTTGATCCCCTGCCACCTCTCAAACGGTGAGACCGCTGCTGCTAAATGGGACCCGCATGTCATCCTCTATGTACTATAAAACTTTCTTTTCTTGGAGTTTTTTTTGGCACCTCAAATTTGGTCACTTCCCTTTTTCTTTCGATCCCCTGCCGCCTCTCAAACGGTGATACCGCTGCTGCTAAATGGGACCCGCATGTCATTCTCTATGTACTATAAAACTTTCTTTTCTTGGATTTTTTTGGCACCTCATATTTGGTCACTTACCTTTTTCTTTCGATCCCTTGCCGCCTTGCAAACGTTGAGACCGCTGCTGCTAAATGGGACCCGCATGTCATCCTCTATGTACTATAAAACTTTCTTTTCTTGGATTTTTTTTGGCACCTCAAATTTGGTCACTTCCCTTTTTCTTTCGATCCCCTGCCGCCTCTCAAATGGTGATACCGCTGCTGCTAAATGGGACCCGCATGTCATCCTCTATGTACTATAAAACTTTCTTTTCTTAGATTTTTTTTGGCACCTCAAATTTGGTCACTTGCCTTTTTCTTTCGATCCCCTGCCGCCTCTCAAACGGTGATACCGCTGCTGCTAAATGGGACCCGCATGTCATCCTCTATGTACTATAAAACTTTCTTTTCTTTGATTTTTTTGGCACCTCATATTTGGTCACTTGCCTTTTTCTTTCGATCCCATGCCGCCTCCCAAACGGTGAGACTACTGCTGCTAAATGGGACCCGAATGTCATCCTTTATGTACTATAAAACTTTCTTTTCTTGAATTATTTTTGGATCCTGATATTTGGTCACTTGCCTATTTCTTTCGATCCCGTGCAGCCTCTCAAACGGTGATACCGCTGCTGCTAAATGGGACCCGCATGTCATCCTCTATGTACAATCAAGTTTCTTTTCTTGAATTATTTTTGGATCCTGATATTTGGTCACTTGCCTTTTTCTTTCGATCTCATGCCACGTTTGAAACGTTGAGGAACCTGCTGGCTCATGGGACCCGCATGTCATCCTCTATGTCCATCAACTTTCTTTTCTTGGATTTTTTTGACCCCCTAATTTCTGGCTACTTTCTTTTTCTTTTGATCTCATGTCGCATTTGAAACGTTGGGACCGCTGCTGCAAAATGGGACCCGCATGTCATCCTGTATGTACAATAAAAGTTTCTTTTCTTGGATTATTTTCCACCCTCTGATTTTTGGTCACTTTCCTTTTAGTTTCGATCTCATGCCGCCTTTGAAAACGTTGAGGACCCTGCTGGCTCATGGGACCCGCATGTCATCCTCTATGTACTCTAAAAGTTTTTTCTTGGATTTTTTTTCTTTTGATCCCTTGCCGCCTTGGAAACGTTGAGTAAGCTGCTGACTCATGGGACCCGCATGTCATCCTCTATGTACAATCAACTTTCTTTTTCTTTTGATCTCAAGCCGCATTTGAAACGTTGAGACCGCTGCTGCTAATTGGGACCCGCATGTCATCCTCTATGTACTATAAAGTTTTTTTCTTGGATTATCTTTGGCTCCTGATATTTTGTCACTTACCTTTTTCTTTCGATCTCATGCCGCCTTTGAAACGTTGAGTAAGCTGCTGGATCATGGGTCCCGCATGTCATCCTCTACAAACAATAAAAGTTTCCTTTCTTGGAATTATTTATGACCCCTAATTTCTGGCTATTTGCCTTTTTCTTTTGATCTCTTGCCCCGTTGAAACGATGAGGACGCTGTTGGTAGGTCGGTCCCACATGTCATCCTCGGTGAACAATAAAAGTTTCCTTTGATGGATTTATTTTGAACCCCTAATTAATTTCGGGATATTTCCTTTTTTTCTTTGATCCCCTGCCGCCTTGGAATCGTTGAGGATGCTGCTGCCTCATGGGTCCCGCATGTCATCCTCTCAGAACGGTAAATGTTTCTTTTCTTGGATTTTGTTTACCAGATGATTTTTGGCTAATTTTTTCTTTCAATCTCCTGCCGCCTTTAAAATGTTGAGGACACTGCTGGCTCATGGGTCCAACATGTCAGCCTCTATGACCAATAAACGCTGAGGATGCTGCTGCCTCATGGGTCCCGCATGTCATCCTCTTAGAACGAAAATGTTTCTTTTCTGGGATTGTTTACCAACATATTTTTGGTTTATTTTTTCTTTCCATCCCCTGCCATCTTTAAAACGTTGACGACGCTGCTGGCTCATGGGTCCCCGATGTCAGCCTCCCCGTACAAGAAACATGTGATATCTTGATTATTTTGCAGACAATAAACAGTGTATTGCTCTCTGAGCTATTTCAAACGGATAAATTAAATCTTTATTTTTACATAAAAAAACTTATATGTTGAATCTCCTTGTTTTTTTGTTCTTGCGAAGCATAGGACTTTCCTGTTTTTATTAGAAAATTCCAAACTTTCCTATTTTGGAGTGGGCTGAAATTGTACGAGTCAAAAGGCCAAGCAGGATAGTTCGAAGGCCCAGATGTCCATATGCAGCCCAATTGAAATCTTTCTTCTTGGATTTTTTTCACCCACTGATTTCTGGCTACTTCATTTTTCTTTTGGTTCTGTGCCGGCTTGGAAACGTTGAGACCGCTGCTCCAAATGGGACCCGCATGTCATCCTCTATGTACTACAAAACATTCTTTTCTTGGATTTTTTTGGCACCTCATATTTGGTCACTTGCCTTTTTCTTTCGATCCCCTGCCGCTTCTCAAACGGTGATACCGCTGCTACTAATTGGGACCCGCATGTCATCCTCTATGTACAATCAAGTTTCTTTTCTTGAATTATTTTTGGCTCCTGATATTTGGTCACTTGCCTTTTTCTTTCGATCTCATGCCATGTTTGAAATGTTGAGGAACCTGCAGGATCATGGGACCCGCATGTCATCCTCTATGTACTATAATACTTTCTTTTCTTGAATTATTTTTGGCTCCTCTTATTTGGTCACTTGCCTTTTTCTTTCGATCTCATGCCACGTTTGAAACGTTGAGGAACCTGCACGATCATGGGACCCGCATGTCATCCTCTATGTACTATAAAACTTTCTTTTCTAGGATTTTTTTTGGAACCTCATATTTGTTCACTTGCCTTTTTCTTTTGATCCCGTGCAGCCTCTCAAACGGTGATACCGATGCTGCTAAATGGGACCCGCATGTCATCCTCTATGTACAATCAAGTTTCTTTTCTTGAATTATTTTTGGCTCCTGATATTTGGTCACTTGCCTTTTTCTTTCGATCTCATGCCACGTTTGAAACGTTGAGGAACCTGCAGGCTCATGGGACCCACATGTCATCCTCTATGTGCTATAAAACATTCTTTTCTTGGATTTTTTTTGGCACCTCATATTTGGTCACTTGCCTTTTTCTTTCGATCCCCTACCGCTTCTCAAACGGTGATACCGCTGCTGCTAATTGGGACCCGCATGTCATCCTCTATGTACAATCAAGTTTCTTTTCTTGAATTATTTTTGGCTCCTGATATTTGGTCACTTGCCTTTTTCATTCGATCTCATGCCACGTTTGAAACGTTGAGGACCCAGCTGGCTCATGGGACCCGCATGTCATCCTCTATGTGCTATAAAAGTTTATTTTCTTGGGTTTTTTTTCACCCTCTGATTTTGGGCTATTTCATTTTTCTTTTGATCCCCTGCCGCCTTGGAAACGTTGAGTAAGCTGCTGACTCATGGGACCCGCATGTCATCCTCTATGTACAATCAACTTTCTATTTTCTTTTGATCTCAAGCTGCATTTGAAACGTTGAGACCGCTGCTGCTAATTGGGACCCGCATGTCATCCTCTACGTACAATAATTTTTTTCTTGGATTATCTTTGGCTCCTGATATTTTGTCACTTGCCTTTTTCCTTCGATCTCATGCCGCCTTTGAAACGTTGAGTAAGCTGCTGGCTCATAGGTCCCGCATGTCATCCTCTACGAACAATAAAAGTTTCCTTTCTTGGAGTTATTTTTGACCCCTA
This sequence comes from Lolium perenne, assembly GCF_019359855.2. Taxonomy (NCBI): domain Eukaryota; kingdom Viridiplantae; phylum Streptophyta; class Magnoliopsida; order Poales; family Poaceae; genus Lolium; species Lolium perenne. The sequence continues at coordinate 371,863,694 of NC_067247.2, read as the reverse complement.
ATTTCTGGCTATTTGCCTTTTTCTTTTGATCTTCTGCCCCCTTTGAAACGATGAGGACGCTGTTGGCAGGTCGGTCCCACATGTCATCCTCTGAGAACAATAAAAGTTTCCTTTGATAGATTTATTTTGAACCCCTAATTAATTTCTGGATATTTCCTTTTTTTTTCTTTTCTTGGATTATTTTTGGCTCCTGATATTTGGTCACTTGCCTTTTTCTTTCGATCCTGTGCAGCCTCGCAAACGGTGATACCGCTGCTGCTAAATGGGACCCGCATGTCATCCTCTATGTACAATCAAGTTTCTTTTCTTCAATTATTTTTGGCTCCTGATATTTGGTCACTTGCCTTTTTCTTTCGATCTCATGCCACGTTTGAAACGTTGAGTAACCTGCAGGATCATGGGACCCGCATGTCATCCTCTATGTACTACTCCGTATAAAACTTTCTTTTCTTGAATTATTTTTGGCTCCTCATATTTGGTCACTTGCCTTTTTCTTTCGATCTCATGCCACGTTTGAAACGTTGAGGAACCTGCTGATACGTCTCCGACGTATCGATAATTTCTTATGTTCCATGCTTGTTTTATGACAATACCTACATGTTTTGTTCACACTTTTCATCGTTTTGATGCATTTTCCAGAACTAACCGATTGACGAGATGCCGTGGTGCCAGTTCCTGTTTTCTGTTGTTTTTGGTTTCAGAAATCCTAGTAAGGAAATATTCTCGGAATTGGACGAAATCAACGCCCAGGATCTTAAAATTCCACGAAGCTTCCAGAACACCCGAGAGACACCAGAGGGGAGCCCTGGGGGCCCCACACGCTAGGTCGGCGCAGCCATAGGGGGGGGGCCGCGCCACCCTATTGTGTGGCCCCACCAGGGACCCTCCGAGGCCGCCCTTCCGCCTACTTAAGGACTCCGTCGCGAAAACACTATACGAAAAAGCCACGGTACGAGAAACCTTCCAGAGCCGCCGCCATCGCGAAGCCAAGATCTGGGGGACAGGAGTCTCTGTTCCGGCAGGCCGCCGGGACGGGGAAGTGCCCACGGAAGGCATCTCCATCGACATCACCGCCATCTTCATCAACGCTGCTGTCTCCCATGAGGAGGGAGTAGTTCTCCATCGAGGCTAAGGGCTGTACCGGTAGCTATGTGGTTAATCTCTCTCCTATGTACTTCAATACAATGATCTCATGAGCTGGCTTACATGATTGAGATTCATCTGAGTTTTGTATCACTATTCATCTATGTGCTACTCTAGTGATGTTATTAAAGTACTCTATTCCTCCTTCATGATGTAGTGGTGACAGAGTGTGCATCATGTAGTACTTGGCTTAGTTTATGATTATGATCTCTTGTAGATTATGAAGTTAACTATTACTATGATGGTATTAATGTGATCTATTCCTCCTTTCATAGTATGAGGGTGACAGTGTGCATGCTATGTTAGTACTTGGTATAGTTGTGTTGATCTATCATGCACTCTAAGGTTATTTAAATATAAATATCGAATGTTGTGGAGCTTGTTAACTCCGGCATTGAGGTGCTCCTGTAGCCCTACACAAATAGCGGTGTTCATCATCCAACAAGAGAGTGTAGAGTGGTTTTATTATGTGATCAATGTTGAGAGTGTCCACTAGTGAAAGTATAATCCCTAGGCCTTGTTTCCAAATACTGCAATCATCGCTTATTTATCGTTCTCGTCGCATCTTTACTTACTACACGCCAGCAAGCACTTTTCTGGCGCCGTTACTACTGCTCATATTCATTCATACCACCTGTATTTCACTATCTCTTCCCGAACTAGTGCACCTATACATCTGACAAGTGTATTAGGTGTGTTGGGGACACAAGAGACTTCTTGTATTGTGGTTGCAGGGTTGCTTGAGAGGGATATCTTTGACCTCTTCCTCCCTGAGTTCGATAAACCTTGGGTGATCCACTTAAGGGAAACTTGCTGCTGTTCTACAAACCTCTGCTCTTGGAGACCTAACACTGTCTACAGGAATAGAAGCGCGCGTAGACATCAAGCACTTTTCTGGCGCCGTTGCCGGGGAGGAAAGGTAAAAGGTACTGACACTCCGGTCCCAGGTAACCAAACACTTTTCTTGTACCGTTGTGAGTGCTCGAAGCTATTTCCTTTAGATCCTGCAATTGCATCTTTTTGTTACTTGTTTACACTAGTTAGGCTTAATGGAAAACAACAAAAAAATTAGAGATCTTTATGAACTTTATCTTGAGTTAGGACATGAGTTGTTTGAAGTGAAAATTAAAAAACCTATGGAGCTTTATATGCATGCTAATGGCAACGTTATTAGTATGAATGCTTTGAACACCATTGTTGCTAATGCTATGGAAAATTCTAAGCTTGGGGAAGCTGGTTTTGATGAGCATGATATTTTTAGTCCCCCAAGCATTGAGGAGAAAATTTTCTTTGATGATACTTTGCCCCCTACTTATGATGATTATAATGATATTAGCCTTTTGGTGCCGCCTGTTATGGAGGATAATGTTTATTATGATTATACTATGCCTCCTATATTTGATGATGAGAATAATAATGATAGCTACTTTGTTGAATTCGCTCCCACTACAACTAATAAAATTGATTGTGCTATGTGGAGAGTAATAATTTTATGCATGAGACTCATGATAAGAATGTTTCATTTGATAGTTATATTGTTGAGTTTGCTCATGATGCTACTGAAAATCTTTATGAGAGAGGAAAATATGGTTGTAGAAATTTTCATGTTACTAAAACACCTCTCTATATGCTTAAAATCTTGAAGTTACACTTGTTTTATCTTTCTATGCTTGTTGCATTATGCTTCATGAACTTGTTTATTTACAAGATTCCCTTTCATAGGAAGCATGTTAGGCTTAATTTTTTTTTGAATTTGCCTCATGATGCTCTCTTTTGCTTCAAATACTATTTCTTGCGAGTGCATCATTAAAACTGCTGAGCCCATCTTAATGGCTATAAAGAAAGAACTTCTTGGGAGATAACCCATGTGTTTATTTTACTACAGAAATTTTGTTTTATATTTGAGTCTTGGAAGTTGTTACTACTGTAGCAACCTCTCCTTATCTTTATTTTATTGTATTGTTGTGCCAAGTAAAGTCTTTCATAGTAGAGTTGATACTAGTGTTATCACCAGAATTTGACCGAGTCAGAGGTGGGCCGCGATCAAGATAGATTTCAAGAATATACATAGAAGAATTACGTAAATTGCTCTCTTTGGCTTCAAATACTATTTCTTGCGAGTGCATCATTAAAACTGCTGAGCCCATCTTAATGGCTATAAAGAAAGAACTTCTTGGGAGATAACCCATGTGTTTATTTTACTACAGCAATTTTGTTTTATATTTGAGTCTTGGAAGTTGTTACTACTGTAGCAACCTCTCCTTATCTTTATTTTATTGTATTGTTGTGCCAAGTAAAGTCTTTCATAGTAGAGTTGATACTAGTGTTATCACCAGAATTTGACCGAGTCAGAGGTGGGCCGCGATCAAGATAGATTTCAAGAATATACATAGAAGAATTACGTAAATCGGCCTTATATGCAAAGTTGGGCTAGATTGCCCATATATCTGTAATATAGTAGATCGCATCTTAGATAGAGTTTTACTCGTGCACGGTTAGGTGCACGCCTAAATTAGAAAGTCCCCTGGACTATAAATATGTATGTAGGGTTTATGAAATAAACAACAACCAACGTTCAACCACAAATCAATCTCGGCGCATCGCCAACTCCTTCGTCTCGAGGGTTTCTACCGGTAAGCATCATGCTGCCTAGATCGCATCTTGCGATCTAGGCAGCACAAGCTTTATGTTGTTCACGCGTTGCTCGTACTGAAGCCTTTTTGATGGCGAGCAACGTAGTTATCTTAGATATGTTAGGGTTAGCATTGTTCTTCGTATCATATGCTATCGTAGTGCAACCCCTGCATATCTAGCCGCCCTCACACCTATCTTAGGTGTGGGGGCGGCACACCTCTTGATCATTATTTAGTAGATCCGATCCGTTGCGGTTGCTCCTTGTTCTTCAAGGATTAGTTTAATATCTGCAATAGTTAGGCCTTACAAAGGGTTGGAGGATCCAGCGGCACGTAGGGTGTCGTTTGCTAGTCCTAGACAGGATGTTCCGGGGATCAACCTCGTGTTGGTTTTTAGGCCTTGTCTAGGATCGGCTTACGATCATCGTGCGTGGCCGCGAGGCCCAATCGTGAGTAGGATGATCCGATTATGCGGTGAAAACCCTAAATCATCGTAGATCGTTTTAGCTTTATCTTGATCAAGCAGGACCACCATATATTCATGCACCTCGTACGAATCATGGGTGGATCGGCTCCTTGAGCCGATTCGCAGGATAACCTGAGAGCCGATCGAGGCTCGTATTTAATGTTTACGTGTATGCCATGCAGGAAACTAAGCGAGGCATCTTCATCACCTTCCTGACCAGGTATAGGTCAGGTGGCACGCCCTTGCATCAGCATCAGACGTGTGTACCAGAGGCTTTGCGGGCCGTCGCTCGGAGGGACCAGGGCCAGCCGCAGCCCTAAGTTGTTCCCGGCTCTACTGGGTTGCCCGTCGCTGCCCGCCGGTGGGTTTCGACCGCAACACATTCTGGCACGCCCGGTGGGACAAGCTTCTTCATCAACCACATCGCCATCTACATCTGAGATGGCGGACGGCACACCAGTCGCGTACGAGGTTCGACCACAAAAGGAGAGTATGGCGCCCCAAACGAAGGAAAGCTGGTGATGAGACATCGGCTGACACAACGAGATGTAAGCCTCTTTTGAGCCATACAAACAAAATAGGGGCTAATTCAGCAGCCGCCCCGTATTATCTTTGCCATACGCTTCGCCTGCATTCAACGTCGATCTAGCGGGTGACGGAAGACTGGAGTATGGGTTTACATCGGCTGGCAAGTTCAGGGAAATCAGCATTGGTCCTGACTGCAGAGCCGATGTTCAGGAGTAATCCTACCTATAACCGCAGAACCGATATCTGCAGTGACCTGACAGATTCGGCTAGGGGGGCCACGTGATCAGGCAGACAGACGCATAGGCAATGAAATATTAGGAGCCGATGGAAAATCGGCCAGTAAAAAAAATGTAGCAAGTATAGCCGAAGCAGATTCATCGACTTCTCAAGTTCAACGAAACATTTGTCTCTGGAGGCCCTACTGAATAAACGCTTCGAGGGCGTGAAGGGCGTCAACACGGATGTGATCTACCTCAGCGATCTCAGCCTCGTCATCCTCGTCTTTACCCGTCACCAGCTGGCTGCTCAGGGTACGAATTTCAGCCAGATCGGTCTTCAGATCGGCTGTGAGGCCTTTTGCTTCATCTTGAGAGCGGGCAATAAGAGCTACCTTGTCTTGGATGAGCTGCTTGGTCACCCTGACCCTCTCTTCAAGGCTCTCCAGCTCCTTGCGCAGGGTCTCGAGTTCGGCGCGATTGGCAGAAGTGTCCGTCTTGGCGTCCAGAGCAGCCTTCTTCTCGTTGAGCCGTTGACACTTTTCCGCAATATCGGCTCTCAGTGGAAGCTGGGTGCGGCGAAGAGTAATCCTTTGACAAGCCGATTGCACCCTTGACTTGAAGACCGACAGAGTAACAGCAGGCCAGAGCTTCACTTGCAGTGTCATAGGGAGATGGGGCTGGATATCTTCAAGGATGCCTTTGACTTCCTCGGAATTTTCAGTCAGGGTCTCAGTTGAGGAAGAGAGCAAGTCTTTGAGACGCTGGAGTGGACCATGGACCGTGCTAAGACTCGGCTTTCCACTTGCCTTGGAAGAAGTTGGTTCGATGGATTCTGGATCGAACGTCAGCAAGCTCGAGAGATCACAACCCTGGTAGGGCCAACAAAGCGAGTTTAGCATACAATGAAGGAAGTGATGGAGCCAAAGAGAGGGAGCATACCTCTCCCAAGGTAGGAGGAACAGCCGATGTAGTGACGATCGGCTTTTCTGTGGACTTGGCTAGGTCAGCCACTTGGTCAGCCGCGATCTTCGAGGTGGCTAGGTCCAGGGTGGTGGACGGCATCGGTACCTCCTCGACGTCTCCGCTAGAAGTTTCTTCGGTCTGCAGGAGGAAGTGGTTAGCCGATCCAAACGACGATGGGTTAGCACGGAGTATGACCGGGGAGAGAATTACAATTGAGACCTCCTGGCTTGATGGAGAGGCTCGTGGATCTTTACGAGCCCTTTTGACGCATCGACGCTTCGTGCGTGACCCCGATCTGGTCGGGGCTTGGGGAGCAGGGGGCTCGGGGATCGACCTTTTCTTAGAAGCCGGCGCTGGTGAAGCCGTCTGGCTCTGAGTGGTGGACCTCTCAGAATTGCCCGAGCTCGAGTCCCCCTGGCTGGATTCTACGGCCCCGCTCGAGGTTCCTTCAGTGGAAGTCTGTAGAAAAGAATACGAGCGTGTTGTAAAAGACTGGGAAAGCAGATAAACGTGGACAGGGCGTGAACCAACTTACATGCAAGCTTTCTTGGGCAGGAGCTTTACGCTTCAGGGTCTTCCTGGCAGCTACCTTCCTTACTGCCGTCCTCGCCTGAGTCGAGGCTCGGGGGGCAACTGGCCCTGAAGATGCTTTACTCTTGGGAGCCGATTTCGGTGAAATCGGCTGACTCTGCATTATGACTTTCTTCAGGGGTGGCGAGCTCTGGCAAAAGAGAACCACTGGTGCCGGAGGAAGGAATACGAAAGGGGAACCATCGGCTTGCATGGGAGCCGGGCCATCTTGTTGCTGCCAGGAAATGGAGTCAGGTCACAGACAATCACCATAATGCTGTTACAAGAAATATGTAAGTGATGGTACCTGGTCTGCAGGGATGTCATATTCGGCATCAAGTTGTCTCAGCAGCGGTCCTAGAGCCCTCCTGAAGACGTGGGTCTTCCACATGGACCACCAAGTCTCGAAACCATCGGTAGTGAAGGAGAAACGGAGATCGTGGGGAATTGGAATGGCCAGAGCATCAAAGAAGGTATAACACCTTTGGGCAGTAAGGATGTCAGGCAGTTCAGCTCTACTTGCTGTCAGGTGATGTAAGAAGAAGTGTGGAGGCACCTGCCCGAGATCAAGCTGTCGGGCTACCACTACCGGTTGATAACACTCATAACCGGGCTTGATGATCCGGTTCGAGGTACTCATGCCAACAGGAAGGAAGCAAGGACGGATCATGATAGAGTATAGATGCTGGGTGCTGGCGTCATCGGCAAAGTCATCCAATCGAAAGGAGATTGGGTTTTCAAAGTTCGCCGATTTAGTATAAGGAAAGAACAGGGGGTTGTCCAAACCTTGGAAGAAAATCTTAAACCACCCTGCTGCTTCCTTAGGGATCAGCCTGCTGCCGGGGAGACCATACAAATCTTGGCCATAGCTGGTGCATCGAATATCCTTTCCATTAACATCTGGAAAGGTGCAGGTGGTCAACGGTGGGAAGTCTGGGATCTGGTTCTGAAAGTAGAGTTGGGCCCACAACTGAATAAACCACCAGGGGCCGCCAGTTTTAACTGTCTTTTGAGAAAACAGTTTTACAGACATCAGTTGGAGGGATCGATAAACCTCTCCAAGAAACAGTTTGCCTAGGCCAAGTTGGGTGCCTTTAGCAAGTTCATAGGCCAGGGACAGGTAATTCTTGGTAGGGGCGAGCGATGGGCCACAGAATATGAAGTGCTCCAACCAGAAGTTCAGGAAGGCTGTGTGTTCCCTCTCTGTCACGGGGCCTTTGTTTTTCATATAACGATTGAGATAGGCACCCCAGCTGGTACACTCTTTTTTAGAAGAAAGAGTGAAAGGAACTTTTGGCAGTTTGAATGCAGAAGGGCTGGGGGATGCAATGTCTAGGCCTGTGATCATGGCCACATCCAGCAGAGTCGGTGTCATAGGGCCATGGCCAAACATGAAGCAATTCAGTGCATCAGACCAGAAGTAGCCGATGGTTTTCAGAATATTTTCATTCTTCTCAAGAGGAGACAATGATAATGACAGGGCATCGGCTATTCCTATGGTTTCCCAAGTGGCATAATGGGTTTTGGATACCCTATTGTACCATGCCACCCAACCCTCAGGAGGATTAGGCCAGGCTCGCAGGCAGTCGGCCCAGGAAGTCAGATCTAAGTTCTGATTCACGAAGGGGATTCTGTTAGCTTCGCACGAAATTAACAGGGTGGGACTCTCGGAAGAACGAGGACCGAGGCACATCGAATTTGCGAGAGAAGGATGTGGCAGAAGAATGTCTGAAACCTAAATTAATAGCGGAACAAAACATTAATCCAGGTGTTTGCCATTAATCCCATGGCGAGTCGAATGGCGAGAGGAGGTTGAGGATTACCTTCAGACCAGAAGCCGTGGCGTTGGTGTTGGATGGTTCCGCCATTGGTTGCGTTGAAGGAGTTGGGGGCGGCGCGGTCGAGATCTGTGATGCAGTCGGTCTTGAGTTGGAACTGCTCAGGCGGCAATTTGGGGATCAGAGTCTGCTTTCTCAGATGGAGGTTGCAGGTTACCGTTTGGAGGGGCGGCTAGGTCGACCTTACTCGTGTTTTTATGATAGAGACCGGTGCGATGCCATCGGTTCTTTTCGGAGATTATTTGACTTTGACTATCGGCGAAAAAGTTGACTGGAAATACTTCTTCATTAACAAAAGAGGGTTTTTTACAATGAAGAGCCGATTGCTCAAGGAAAGAGGAACAAAAGAAGAGCCGATTGCTCGCGTACTACTGATCCTATGTCACTAATCCTCGCTGCCCTCGTCGTCGGCGTCGTAGTTGCCGCCGGCGCTATTTCCGGAGAACTCCTCGTCACTGCTGCCCCAGCCTTCGACCGGAGCTTCTTCCTCTTCGTCGTCATCATCTTCACTGACCGCCCAAGCACGGAGGCGCTTCGCCGGCGGGTACCCAGCGGAGGAAGAGGAATCGTCTTCTTCCTCTTCTTCCTCTGCTTCCTCGTCCTCCTCTTCCTCCCCATTATTGGAGGAAGTGGAGTTCCTCCATGAGTGGAGGTCATCCTCGCTTTCGCTCTTCAGTTTCCCTTCAATGAGGAACTGGAGGTTGTCTTCCCCATCAGTCAGGGGCATGTCGCCATCTGACATGAAGTCAAAGCCCCACTCGGGCTCCGACATCGGCTCGCTCGAGGAAGAAGATTGGAAGGAGAGACCAGAGGAGACGGAGGAAGAAGAAGACATTGCTACAGAGGAAGAGGGTTTTTTGGTGCCGATAGGTAGACCCGAGGAGGGGGGTGAAGAGCGAGTCAGTCGGCACAGTTAAATAAGGAGGAGCCGGATGGAGATTTAATGCCTTTGCAGTTTTCAAGGAAGTAGTGCTGAAGCTATCAAACTTTTCAGAGAAGTTGAGAGAACAAGGCATTATGATGAAGAATACTGCGACGGTTCTGCTCTGCTACAACATGACCCGACGAAGAAAAAACAGAGTGATTTTGGAATTATCAATTCCAAAACCAGGGGGCATGTGTTATCACCAGAATTTGACCGAGTCAGAGGTGGGCCGCGATCAAGATAGATTTCAAGAATATACATAGAAGAATTACGTAAATCGGCCTTATATGCAAAGTTGAGCTAGATTGCCCATATATCTGTAATATAGTAGATCGCATCTTAGATAGAGTTTTACTCGTGCACGGTTAGGTGCACGCCTAAATTAGAAAGTCCCCTGGACTATAAATATGTATCTAGGGTTTATGAAATAAACAACAACCAACGTTCAACCACAAATCAATCTCGGCGCATCGCCAACTCCTTCATCTCGAGGGTTTCTACCGGTAAGCATCATGCTGCCTAGATCGCATCTTGCGATCTAGGCAGCACAAGCTTTATGTTGTTCACGCGTTGCTCGTACTGAAGCCTTTTTGATGGCGAGCAACGTAGTTATCTTAGATATGTTAGGGTTAGCATTGTTCTTCGTATCATATGCTATCGTAGTGCAACCCCTGCATATCTAGCCGCCCTCACACCTATCTTAGGTGTGGGGGCGGCACCCCGCTTGATCATTATTTAGTAGATCCGATCCGTTGCGGTTGCTCCTTGTTCTTCAAGGATTAGTTTAATATCTGCAATAGTTAGGCCTTACAAAGGGTTGGAGGATCCAGCGGCACGTAGGGTGTCGTTTGCTAGTCCTAGACAGGATGTTCCGGGGATCAACCTCGTGTTGGTTTTTAGGCCTTGTCTAGGATCGGCTTACGATCACCGTGCGTGGCCGCGAGGCCCAATCGTGAGTAGGATGATCCGATTATGCGGTGAAAACCCTAAATCGTCGTAGATCGTTTTAGCTTTATCTTGATCAAGCAGGACCACCATATATTCGTGCACCTCGTACGAATCATGGGTGGATCAGCTCCTTGAGCCGATTCACAGGATAACCTGAGAGCCGATCGAGGCTCGTATTTAATGTTTACGTGTATGCCATGCAGGAAACTAAGCGAGGCATCTTCATCACCTTCCTGACCAGGTATAGGTCAGGTGGCACGCCCTTGCATCAGCATCGGACGTGTGTACCAGAGGCTTTGCGGGCCGTCGCTCGGAGGGACCAGGGCCAGCCGCAGCCCTAAGTTGTTCCCGGCTCTACTGTGTTGCCCGTCGCTGCTCGCCGGTGGGTTTCGACCGCAACAACTAGATTTGGATTGCTGCACAGTAACAGATTTCTTACTGTCACGAATTTGAGTCGCCCCGTCTGTAGGTAACTCAGAAAATTATGCCAATTTACGTGCGTGATCCTCAGATATGTACGCAACTTTCATTCAATTTGAGCATTTTTATCTGAGCAAGTTTAGTGCCCCAGAAAAATTCGTCTTTACGGACTGTTCTGTTTTGACAGATTCTGCCTTTTATTTCGCATTGCCTCTTTTGCTATGTTGGATGGATTTCTTTGTTCCATTAACTTTCAGAAGCTTTGTGCAATGTCCAGAAGTGTTAAGAATGATTGTGTCACCTCTGAACATGTGAATTTTTGATTATGCACTAACCCTCTAATGAGTTTGTTTCGAGTTTGGTGTGGAGGAAGTTTTCAAGGGTCAAGAGAGGAGGATGATACAATATGATCAAGGAGAGTGAAAGCTCTAAGCTTGGGGATGCCCCCGTGGTTCATCCCTGCATATTTCAAGAAGACTCAAGCGTCTAAGCTTGGGGATGCCCAAGGCATCCCCTTCTTCATCGACAAATTATCAGGTTCCTCCCTTGAAACTATATTTTTATTCGGTCACATCTTATGTACTTTACTTGGAGCGTCTGTTTGTTTTTATTTTTGTTTTGTTTGAATAAATTCATGCTTGTGTGGGAGAGAGACACGCTCCGCTGGTTTATATGAACACATGTGTTCTTAGCTTTTAATGTTCATGGCGAAGGTTGAAACTGCTTCGTTAATTGTTATATGGTTGGAAATAGAAAATGCTACATGTGGTAATTGGTATAATGTCTTGAATAATTTGATACTTGGCAATTGTTGTGCTCATGTTCAAGTTCTTGCATCATGTACTTTGCACCTATTAATGAAGAACTACATAGAGCTTGTTAAAATTTGGTTTGCATGATTGGTCTCTCTAAAGTCTAGATATTTTCTGGTGAGGGTTTGAACAACAAGGAAGACAGTGTAGAGTCTTATAATGCTTGCAATATGTTCTTATGTAAGTTTTGCTGTACCGGTTCATACTTGTGTTTGCTTTAAACAACCTTGCTAGCCTAAGCCTTGTATTGAGAGGGATTACTTCTCATGCATCCAAAATCCTTGAGCCAATAACTATGCCATTTGTGTCCACCATACCTACCTACTATGTGGTATTTCCTGCCATTCCAAGTAAATAGTTCATGTGCTACCTTTAAACAATTCAAAACTTTATCACTCCTTATTTGTGTCAATGTTTTATAGCTCATGAGGAAGTATGTGGTGTTTTATCTTTCAATCTTGTTGGGCAGCTTTCACCAATGGACTAGTGGCTTCATCCGCTTATCCAATAATTTTGCAAAAAGAGCTGGCGCGGGGTTCCCAGCCCACAATTAATTAACTTCATTAATAATTCTCGTCACATGTTTTGCTCTGATTCATCAGTAAGCAACTTAATTTTGCAAATAGACACTCCTCCATGGTATGAGATTGTTGGAAGGCACCCGAGGATTCGGTTAGCCATGGCTTGTGTAAGCAAAGGTTGGGAGGAGTGTCACCCATAAATAAAACTAAAGTACATGTGTAAAAAAAAAGAAGATGGATGATCTACCTTGCTGGTAGAGATAACGTCCTTCATGGGAGCCGCTCTTTGAAAGTCTGCCTGTCAAGGGGGTTAGAGTACCCACTACCATTTGTTGGCAACAACAAACACCTCTCAAAATTTTACTTTTATTCTCTCTGTATGATTTTAAAACTTGAAAAGCTCTAGCACATGATTTATCCCTGCTTCCCTCTGCGAAGGGCCATTCTTTTACTTTTATGTTGAGTCAGTTTACCTACTTCCTTCCACCTTAGAAGCAAACACTTGTGTTAACTGTGCATTGATTCTTACATGTTTCCCTATTGCACTTGTTATATTGCTTTATGTTGACAACTATCCATGAGATATACATGTTACAAGTTGAAAGCAACTGCTGAAACTTATATCTTCCTTTGTGTTGCTTCAATGCCTTTATTTAGAAAATATTGCTTTATGAGTTAACTCTTATGCAAGACTTATTGATGCTTGTCTTGAAAGTACTATTCATGAAAAGTCTTTGCTATATGATTCAGTTGTTTACTCATTATCTTTACCATTGCTTTGAATCACTTCATTCATGCTTTACAATAGTATGATCAAGATTATGTTGGTAGCATGTCACTTCAGAAATTTTCCTTGTTATCGTTTACCTACTCGGGACGAGTAGGAACTAAGCTTGGGGATGCTGATATGTCTCCGACGTATCGGTAATTTTTTATGTTCCATGCTTGTTTTATGACAATACCTACATGTTTTGTTCACACTTTTCATCGTTTTGATGCATTTTCCGGAACTAACCTATTGACGAGATGCACAGTGCCAGTTCCTGTTTTCTGCTGTTTTTGGTTTCAGAAATCCTAGTAAGGAAATATTCTCCGAATTGGACGAAATCAACACCCAGGATCTTAAAATTCCACGAAGCTTCCAGAACACCCGAGAGACACCAGAGGGGAGCCCTGGGGGCCCCACACGCCAGGTCGGCGTGGCCAGAGGGGGGGCCGCGCCACCCTATTGTGTGGCCCCATGATACGTCTCCGACGTATCGATAATTTCTTATGTTCCATGCCACATTATTGATGATATCTACATGTTTTATACATACTTTATGTCATATTTATGCATTTTCTGGAACTAACCTATTAACGAGATGCCGAAGTGCCAGTTCCTGTTTTCTGCTGTTTTTGGTTTCAGAAATCCTAGTAAGGAAATATTCTCGGAATTGGACGAAATCAACGCCCAGGGGCCTATTTTCACACGAAGCTTCCAGAACACCCGAGAGTCGCCAGAGGGGGCCACAGGGGCCCCAGATGACAGGCTGGCGCGGCCAGAGGGGGGGCCGCGCCGCCTTAGTGTCTGGTGGCCCCACAAGCCCCCTGACGTCGCCCTTCCGCCTACTTAAAGCTTCTGTCGCGAAAACCCTAGGAGGATCGACGAAACCCACAAAAACCTTCTAGAGCCGCCGCCATCGCGAAGCCAAGATCTGGGGGACAGGAGTCTCTGTTCCGGCACGCTGCCGGGATGGGGAAGTGCCCCCGGAAGGCTTCTCCATTGTCACCACCGCTATCTTCATCACCGCTGTTGTCTCCCATGAGGAGGGAGTAGTTCTCCATCGAGGCTCGGGGCTGTACCGGTAGCTATGTGGTTCATCTCTCTCCTATGTACTTCAATACAATAATCTCATGAGCTGCCTTACATGATTGAGATTCATATGATGATACTTGTAATCTAGATGTCATTATGCTAGTCAAGTGGGTTTTACTTATGTGATCTCCGGAGACTCCTTGTCCCACGTGTGTAAAGGTGACAGTGTGTGCACCGTGTGGGTCTCTTAGGCTATATTTCACAGAATACTTATTCACTATTATGAATGGCATAGTGAAGTACTTATTTATATCTCTTTATGATTGCAATGTGTTTTGTATCACAATTTATCTGCATGCTACTCTAGTGATGTTATTAAAGTAGTTTTATTCCTCCTGCACGGTGTAATGGTGACAGTTTGTGCATCCGTGTTAGTACTTGGCGTAGGCTATGATTGTGATCTCTTGTAGATTATGAAGTTAACTATTGCTATGATGGTATTGATGTGATCTATTCCTCCTACATAGTGTGAAGGTGATAGTGTGCATGCTATGTTAGTACTTGGTTTAGTCGTGTTGATCTTTCATGCACTCTAAGGTTATTTAAATATGAACATTGAATTGTGGAGCTTGTTAACTCCGGCATTGAGGGTCCGTGTAATCCTACGCAATGTGTTCATCATCCAACAAAAGAGTGTAGAGTATGCATTAATCTATTCTGTTATGTGATCAAAGTTGAGAGTGTCCACTAGTGAAAGTATGATCCCTAGGCCTTGTTCCTAAATACTGCTATCGCTGCTTGTTTACTGTTTTACTGCGTTACTACTGCTGCGTTACTACTGCTTGTTTACTGTCCTGGGCAAAGCACTTTTCTGGTGCCGTTGCTACCTCTTATTTACACCACCTGTATTTCACTATCTCTTCGCCAAACTAGTGCACCTATTAGGTGTGTTGGGGACACAAGAGACTTCTTGCTTTGTGGTTGCAGGGTTGCATGAGAGGGATATCTTTGACCTCTTCCTCCCTGAGTTCGATAAACCTTGGGTGATCCACTTAAGGGAAACTTGCTGCTGTTCTACAAATCTCTGCTCTTGGAGGCCCAACACTGTCTACAGGAAAAGGAGGGGGCGTAGACATCAAGCTATTTTCTGGCGCCGTTGCCGGGGAACGAAGGAAAGCTACACCATTTCCTCCCTCGTCAACCACACGCCAGTTGTGGACAGCAAGCTATTTTCTGGCGCCGTTGCCGAGGAGGAAAGGTAAAAGGCACTCATACTCCGGTTCCAGGTAAAAGTACTTTTCTGGCGCCATTGTGTTTGTGCTCGAAGCTATTTCCTTTAGATCCTGCAATTGCAACTTTTTGTTTCTTGTTTACACTAGTAAGGCATAATGGAAAACAACAAAAATATGAGAGATGTTTATGAACTTTATCTTGAATTAGGACATGATGTGTTTGAAGAGAGAATTAAAAAACCCATGGAACTTTATATGCATGCTAATGGGAATGTTATTAATATGAATGCTTTGAACACTATTGTTGCTAATGCTATGGAAAATTCTAAGCTTGGGGAAGCTGGCTTTGATGAGCATGATCTTTTTAGTCCCCCAAGAATTGAGGAGGAAATTTACTTTGATGATACTTTGCCTCCCATTTATGATGATTATAATGATAGTAGTCTTTTGTTGCCACCTGTTATGGAGGATAAATTTGATTATGATTACAATATACCTCCTATATATGATAGCTACTTTGTTGAATTTGCTCCCACTACAACTAATAAAATTGATTATGCTTATGTGGAGAGTAATAATTTTATGCATGAGACTCATGATAAGAATGCTTTATGTGATAGTTATATTGTTGAGTTTGCTCATGATGCTAATGAAAGTTATTATGAGAGAGGAAAATATGGTTGTAGAAATTTTCATGTTACTAAAACACCTCTCTATGTGCTGAAAATCTTGAAGCTGCACTTGTTTTATCTTCCTATGCTTGTTACTTTGCTCTTCATGAACTTGTTTACTTACAAGATTCCTATGCATAGGAAGCATGTTAGACTTAAATGTGTTTTGAATTTGCCTCTTGATGCTCTCTTTTGCTTCAACTACTATTTCTTGCGAGTGCATCATTAAAACTGCTGAGCCCATCTTAATGGCTATAAAGAAAGAACTTCTTGGGAGATAACCCATGTGTTATTTTGCTACAGTACTTTGTTTTATATTTGTGTCTTGTAAGTTGTTTACTACTGTAGCAACCTCTCCTTATCTTAGTTTTGTGATTTGTTGTTCCAAGTGAAGCCTCTAATCGAAGGTTGATACTAGATTTGGATTTCTGCGCAGAAACAGATTTCTATCTGTCACGAATCTGGGCTGTTTTCTCTGTAGGTAACTCAGAAAAATATGCCAATTTATGTGCCTGTTCCTCAGATATGTACGCAACTTTCATTAGTTTTGAGTTTTCTGATTTGAGCAACGGAACTATTTATTAAAAATTTGTCTTTACGGACTGTTCTGTTTTGACAGATTCTGCCTTTTATTTCGCATTGCTTCTTTTGCTGTGTTGGGTGGATTTCTTTGTTCCATTACCTTCCAGTAGCTTTGAGCAATGTCCAGAAGTGTTAAGAATGATTGTGTCACCTCTGAACATGTGAGTTTTTGATTATGTACTAACCCCTCTAATGAAGTTTATGAGAAGTTTGGTGTGAAGGAAGTTTTCAAGGGTCAAGAGAGGAGGATGATATACTACGATCAAGAAGGGTGAAAAGTCTAAGCTTGGGGATGCCCCGGTGGTTCATACCTGCATATTTCAAGAAGACTCAAGCGTCTAAGCTTGGGGATGCCCAAGGCATCCCCTTCTTCATTGACAACATTATCAGGTTCCTCCCCTGAAACTATATTTTTATTCGGTCACATATTATGTACTTTACTTGGAGCGTCTGTTTGTTTTTATTTTTGTTTGTGTTTGAATAAATTGGATTACATCATGCTTGTGTGGGAGAGAGACACGCTCCGCTGTTGCATATGAACACATGTGTTCTTAGCTTTACTTTTAGTTTTCATGGCGAAGGTTGAAACTGCTTCGTTAATTTGTTATATGGTTGGAATCGGAAAATGATACATGTAGTAATTGCTAAAATGTCTTGGATAATGTCATACTTGGCAATTGTTGTGCTCATGTTTAAGCTCTTGCATCATATACTTTGCACCTATTAATGAAGAAATACATAGAGCTTGCTAAAATTTGGTTTGCATAATTGGTCTCTCTAAGGTCTAGATAATTTCTAGTATTGAATTTGAACAACAAGGAAGACGGTGTAAAGTCTTATAATGTTTACAATATGTCTTTTATGTGAGTTTTGCTGTACCGGTTCATCCTTGTGTTTGTTTCAAATAACCTTGCTAGCCTAAACCTTGTATCGAGAGGGAATACTTCTCATGCATCCAAAATCCTTGAGCCAACCACTATGCCATTTGTGTCCACCATACCTACCTACTACATGGTATTTTCTGCCATTCCAAGTAAATACTTCATGTGCTACCTTTAAACCTTCAAAATGCTTCTCAATTTGTGTTAATGTTTTATAGCTCATGAGGAAGTATGTGGTGTTTTATCTTTCGATCTTGTCATTTACTTTTGACAGACTTTCACAATGGACTAGTGGCTTCATCCGCTTATCCAATAATTTTGCAAAAAGAGCTGGCAATGGGGTTCCCAGCTCCAATTAATTACAACTTGCATTAATAATTCTCTTCACATGTTTTGCTCTGATTCATCAGTAAGCAACTTAATTTTGCAAATAGACACTCCTTCATGGTATGTGAATGTTGGAAGGCACCCGAGGATTCGGTTAGCCATGGCTTGTGTAAGCAAAAGGTTGGGAGGAGTGTCATCAATAATGAAACTAAAATACACATGTAAACAAAAGAGAAGAGGGATGATCTACCTTGCTGGTAGAGATAACATCCTTCATGGGAGCCGCTCTTGAAAGTCTGGTTGATAAGGTAGTTAGAGTACCCATTACCATTCGTTGACAACAACAAACACCTCTCAAAATTTTACTTTTATGCTCTCTATATGATTTCAAAACTTGAAAAGCTCTAGCACATGATTTAATCCCTGCTTCCCTCTGCGAAGGGCCATTCTTTTACTTTTATTGTTGAGTCAGTTCACCTATCTCTCTCCACCTTAAGAAGCAAACACTTGTGTGAACTGTGCATTGATTCCTACATACTTGCATATTGCACTTGTTATATTGCTTTGCATTGACAACTATCCATGAGATATACATGTTACAAGTTGAAAGCAACCGCTGAAACTTCATCTTCCTTTGTGTTGCTTCAATGCCTTTACTTTGAATTATTGCTTTATGAGTTAACTCTTATGCAAGACTTATTGATGCTTGTCTTGAAGTACTATTCATGAAAAGTCTTTGCTTTATGGTTCAATTGTTTACTCATGTCATTTACATTGTTTTGATCGCTGCATTCATTACATATGCTTAAAATAGTATGATCAATGTTATGATGGCATGTCACTCCAGAAATTATCTTTGTTATCGTTTACCTGCTCGGGACGAGCAGGAACTAAGCTTCGGGATGCTGATACGTCTCCGACGTATCGATAATTTCTTATGTTCCATGCCACATTATTGATGATATCTACATGTTTTATACATACTTTATGTCATATTTATGCATTTTCTGGAACTAACCTATTGATGAGATGCCGAAGTGCCGCTTCTGTTTTCTTTGTTTTTGGTTTCAGAAATCCTAGTAAGGAAATATTCTCGGAATTGGACGAAATCAACGCCCGGGGGCCTATTTTCACACGAAGCTTCCGTAACACCCGAGAGTCGCGGAGGGGGCCACAGGGGCCCCAGATGACAGGCTGGCGCGGCCAGAGGGGGGGCCGCGCCGCCTTAGTGTCTGGTGGCCCCACAAGCCCCCTGACGTCGCCCTTCCGCCTATTTAAAGCCTCCGTCGCGAAAACCCTAGGAGGATCGACGAAACCTGCAAAAACCTTCCAGAGCCGCCGGCATCGCGGAGCCAAGATCTGGGGGACAGGAGTCTCTGTTCCGGCACGCTGCCGGGATGGGGAAGTGCCCCCGGAAGGCTTCTCCATCGTCACCACCGCCATCTTCATCACCGCTGCTGTCTCCCATGAGGAGGGAGTAGTTCTCCATCGAGGCTCGGGGCTGTACCGGTAGCTATGTGGTTCATCTCTCTCATATGTACTTCAATACAATAATCTCATGAGCTGCCTTACATGATTGAGATTCATATGATGATACTTGTAATCTAGATGTCATTATGCTAGTCAAGTGAGTTTTACTTATGTGATCTCCGGAGACTCCTTGTCCCACGTGTGTAAAGGTGACAGTGTGTGCACCGTGTGGGTCTATTAGGCTATATTTCACAGAATACTTATTCACTGTTATGAATGGCATAGTGAAGTGCTTATTTATATCTCTTTATGATTGCAATGTGTTTTGTATCACAATTTATCTGCATGCTACTCTAGTGATGTTATTAAAGTAGTTTTATTCCTCCTGCACGGTGTAATGGTGACAGTGTGTGTATCCATGTTAGTACTTGGCGTAGGCTATGATTGTGATCTCTTGTAGATTATGAAGTTAACTATTGCTATGATGGTATTGATGTGATCTATTCCTCCGACATAGTGTGAAGGTGACAGTGTGCATGCTATGTTAGTACTTGGTTTAGTCGTGTTGATCTTTCATGCACTCTAAGGTTATTTAAATATGAACATTGAATTGTGGAGCTTGTTAACTCCGGCATTGAGGGTTCGTGTAATCCTACGCAATGTGTTCATCATCCAACAAAAGAGTGTAGAGTATGCATTAATCTATTCTATTATGTGATCAAAGTTGAGAGTGTCCACTAGTGAAAGTATGATCCCTAGGCCTTGTTCCTAAATACTGCTATCGCTGCTTGTTTCTTGTTTCTTTGCGTTACTACGCTGCGTTACTACTGCTTGTTTATCGCCCTGGGCAAAGCACTTTTTCTGGTGCCGTTACTCGCTTATTTACACCACCTGTATTTCACTATCTCTTCGCCGAACTAGTGCACCTATTAGGTGTGTTGGGGACACAAGAGACTTCTTGCTTTGTGGTTGCAGGGTTGCATGAGAGGGATATCTTTGACCTCTTCCTCCCTGAGTTCGATAAACCTTGGGTGATACACTTAAGGGAAACTTGCTGCTGTTCTACAAACCTCTGCTCTTGGAGGCCCAACACTGTCTACAGGAAAAGGAGGGGGCGTAGACATCAAGCTATTTTCTGGCGCCGTTGCCGGGGAACGAAGGAAAGCTACACCATTTCCTCCCTCGTCAACCACGCGCCAGTTGTGGACAGCACCCCACCAGGGACCCTCCGAGGCCGCCCTTCCGCCTACTTAAGGACTCCGTCGCGAAAACCCTATACGAAAAAGCCACGGTACGAGAAACCTTCCAGAGCCGCCGCCATCGCGAAGCCAAGATCTGGGGGACAGGAGTCTCTGTTC
The DNA here is from genome assembly GCF_019359855.2 of Lolium perenne. Taxonomy (NCBI): domain Eukaryota; kingdom Viridiplantae; phylum Streptophyta; class Magnoliopsida; order Poales; family Poaceae; genus Lolium; species Lolium perenne. Next base: position 371,843,390 of record NC_067247.2, on the reverse strand, counting down.
CGGCACGCCGCCGGGACGGGGAAGTGCCCCCGGAAGGCATCTCCATCGACATCACCGCCATCTTCATCAACGCTGCTGTCTCCCATGAGGAGGGAGTAGTTCTCCATCGAGGCTAAGGGTTGTACCGGTAGCTATGTGGTTAATCTCTCTACTATGTACTTCAATACAATGATCTCATGAGCTGCCTTACATGATTGAGATTCATATGAGTTTTGTATCACTATTCATCTATGTGCTAATCTAGTGATGTTATTAAAGTACTCTATTCCTCCTTCATGATGTAATGGTGACAGTGTGTGCATCATGTAGTACTTGGCGTAGTTTATGATTATGATCTCTTGTAGATTATGAAGTTAACTATTACTATGATGGTATTAATGTGATCTATTCCTCCTTTCATAGTATGAGGGTGACAGTGTGCATGCTATGTTAGTACTTGGTATAGTTATGTTGATCTATCATGCACTCTAAGGTTATTTAAATATGAATATCAAATGTTGTGGAGCTTGTTAACTCCGGCATTGAGGTGCTCTTGTAGCACTACACAAATAGCGGTGTTCATCATCCAACAAGAGAGTGTAGAGTGGTTTTATTATGTGATCAATGTTGAGAGTGTCCACTAGTGAAAGTATAATCCCTAGGCCTTGTTTCCAAATACTGCAATCATCGCTTATTTACTGTTCTGCTGCATCTTTACTTACTACACGCCAAATAGCACTTTTTATGCCGTTACTACTGCTCATATTCATTCATACCACCTGTATTTCACTATCTCTTCTCCGAACTAGTGCACCTATACATCTGACAAGTGTATTAGGTGTGTTGGGGACACAAGAGACTTCTTGTATTGTGGTTGCAGGGTTGCTTGAGAGGGATATCTTTGACCTCTTCCTCCCTGAGTTCGATAAACCTTGGGTGATCCACTTAAGGGAAACTTGCTGCTGTTCTACAAACCTCTGCTCTTGGAGGCCCAACACTGTCTACAGGAATAGAAGCGCGCGTAGACATCACCTGCTGGCTCATGGGACCCGCATGTCATCCTCTATGTACTATAAAAGTTTTGTCTTGGATTTTTTTCACCCTCTGATTTTTGGCTATTTCATTTTTCTTTTGATCCCCTGCTGCCTTGGAAATGTTGAGTAAGCTGCGGACTCATAGGACTCTATGTACAATCAACTTTCTTTTCTTGGAGTTCTTTTTGACCCCCTAATTTCTGGCGACTTTCTTTTTCTTTTGATCTCAAGCCGCATTTGAAACGTTGGGACCGCTGCTGCAAAATGGGACCCGCATGTCATCCTCTATGTACTATAAAAGTTTATTTTTGGCGATTTCCTTTTTATCTTTTGATCCCCTGCTGCCTTGGAAAAGTTGAGTAAGCTGCTGACTCATGGGACCCGCATGTCATCCTCTATGTACAATCAACTTTTCTTTTTTTTGGAGTTTATTTTTTACCCCCTAATTTCTGGCTACTTCCTTTTTCTTTTGATCCCCTGCCGCCTTTGAAACGTTGAGGATGCTGCTGCCTCATGGTCCCGCATGTCAGCCTCTCAGAACGATAAATGTTTCTTTTCATGGATTTTTTTGACCCCATGATTTCTGCCTACTTCCTTTTTCTTTTGGTCCTATGCCGCCTTGGCAACGTCGAGACCGCTGCTGCATAATGGGACCCGCATGTCATCCTCTATGCACAATAAAAGTTTCTTTCGTGGATTATTTTTGGCTCCTGATATTTGTCACTTGCCTTTTCCTTTCGATCTCATGCCAACTTTGAAACGTTGAGAACGCTGCAGCAAAATGGGACCCGCATGTCATCCTCTACGTACAATAAACGTTTTTTCTTGGATTATTTTTGGGACCTGATATTTGTCACTTGCCTTTTTTCTTTCGGTATCATGCCGCCTCTGAAACGTTGTGGAAGCTGCTGGCTCATGGGTCCCGCAAGTCATCCTCTATGTAGAATAAAAGTTTCCTTTCTTGGAATTATTTTTACCCCTGATTTCTGGCTACTTCCTTTTTCTTTTGATCCCGTGCCGCCTTGGAAACGTTGAGACCGCTGCTGCCAAATGGGACCCGCATGTCATCCTCTATGTACAATAAAGTTTCTTTTCTTGGATTATTTTTGGCTACTGAAGTTTTGGCACTTGCCTTTTTCTTTCGATCTCATGCCGCCTTTAAAACGTTGAGACTGCTGCTGCAAAATGGGACCCATATGTCATCCTCCATGTACAATAAAAGTTTCTTTTCTTGGATTATTGTTTGTTCCTGATATTTGGTCACTTTCCTTTTTCTTTCGATCTCATGCCGCCTTTTTTCTTTTGATCCTCTGTCGACTTTGAAATGATGAGGATGCTGCTGGCAGATCTGTCCCACATGTTAGCCTCTCTGAACTATAAATATTTCCTTTCTATGATTTATTTTTTACCCCTATTTTCGGGATACTTGCTCTTTTTTTTGGATATCCTACCGCATTTGAAATTTTGAGGACGCTGCTGGCTCATGGGTCCAACATGGCATCCTCTTTGGACGATAAACCTTCATTTCTTGTTAATGACAGGTTTATCTGTATTATTTTTGCAGACTAATACAAGCTCTTTTGTTCCAAGATCTTGCAAGTTAATAGAATAAATCATGGAATTATTAGGATATGTTTTAAATTTCAAATCCACTTTATGAATTTTTGAAAATACCGTGATCCATGTGGGTATGGAGCGATCAAGGAATTTCATATTGGCCATGAGCAGTATCAAAAATTGCAACCCAATAAATCAAAATAAATACAAACAACTTTTATGTAGAATCTCCGTGTTTTTGTTTTTTGCCAATCATAGGATCTGTGGTTCTTTAGAAAAGGGCCAACATTGCATGAGCAGAAAGGCCCATTTGTAGTTATTGGGCTTCGACAATGGAGCAAGTAGGCCAATAGCAAATACCTTGTAGATGGCCGTTGGAACCCAAAAGTATTTGTTGCCTAGACTTAGATGCCAAACTCAGCCTTATTGACATGAACCTTGCTATGCACACGACAATTTCAGTCCGATCCGTGTACGAAACACAAGATCCAACCCTTCGTGTGAGAAAGCAGGTGGCAGCACACCTCCAGATGCTCAATCGTACATACACGTATCATATAGGGGTTGTCGTATGTACATCAGTTCCGTATTGACATGTTTTTTTCTTTGGTTCACATGTGGGGTCCGCACAGTCACCTAGGTTGCACATCTACTTCCTTTCTCGTAGTTGATGCATGTTTAGTGGCCTGCAGCAAGAATCACTGCCCCCAGGGAGGTACTTTACCCTTTAGCGGCGAAAAAATAGGAATTGTCCTCTCATGAGTATGATCAACAAGAGGTGGCTATATTATAAAGGACGTACACACATTGTAATTATAGTACTGAAATAAAGTCAATCCTAAAACAGCCATGCATGGGTTATAATATGAAGGCAACACGAAATACAAAAGCGGGGCAGTGTTCAAATAAACCGATTCCTAAAAACAGTTTACTACTTCTCAACACTTCAAGCATAATAAAAAAGTGTGTTAGTGTTTTTTTAAAGGTAACACTGAACGGGCAATGTTTGAAGCAGGCTTAAACCACGTAGCCGCTTGTCGGACATTATCCCAACCATCTCTGGGAAGGCTGAGAACTCCCACAGTCTCAACTTCATTTGGCTAGAGGTTGCATCGCAAAATTTTAGGGCATTGATTATGAAGAATCTTCCGGTATGCTGTGTAGACGCAGTTTTTCCTCATGAATGGAACCAATGTGCCATCAGGAGCTTTGGATTCACGCTTCTTCAGGTTGGCAATGATCGGGTAATTGAGTCCGAGGAACAGAGAGTGGTCGCCGAGGCTGTTAACCTGCCTCCAAAGAAAGTCCCCTGCACGTGCAGTAGATAAGGGATCCTGCTCAAAGACGTAGGTGGAAACAGGAGGATACTGCCGTAGCTGAAGCCCATTAGCAGCATAGGGAATGTCAGGAGGTACTTCAGCATTGGCAATCCCAATGTTGTTTCTTGTAAGGATGATCATCAATCGCTTGCCATCAGCAGATGGAGCGAGGAACCACGCGTACTGCTGATCATCCACCACCGCTGGCGGGATTACAGACGGGAGCATCGGATTTTCTGCAATATTAGAAATGGAGACAAATAGGGTGTTACTGGCAACCATATTCAAACAGCAGCATTGTTCATCGTTCCTGCTCACAGTATAAATACGACTATGTAAGCTAAGGACATTGGTCATTCATGTGTTCAAATCGAGTGTCCAATAAATTAGTTATACTGCATCCATCCCATGAAACTAGTCTTAACTTCGCCAAAACTAGACACTAGTTAGTGTATACACAGTTATATACTACCTCTGTCCCACCGAAAGTGTCTTGGATTTGTCCAAATTCAGATGTATCTAGACAGTGAAAGCATATAGATACATTCGAACTTTGACAAATATATATCATCTTAAGTTTAAGTCCTGTGCTGTAGTTAATTCCCTTTTTCTTAAGTTATCTATTAGAGAGCTTCCCTGTGACCATCGGAAGGGTAAGAAATGTTTAACTGTATAAGTGGATTGCCTAGACCTTTCCATCAGTTCGGACTTTTGGTTGCGTTGGCTAGTCCATGAAGCTTGACATGGTGTCAGAGCCAGGGTCTCTAGTTCGAGTCCTGGCTTTCTCAATTTATCCTAAAATTGTTGTTTCCCCCTCTGAGTCCACGTATATGCCTCTTGAGCTATACCTCTGAGTCTTTCCATGTGTTGACTTGTCTCCCATCACACGTGAGGGGGGTGTTGAATTGTATAAGTGGATTGCCACCCTTGCGATCAGTTCGGACTTTTGGTTGTGTTGGTAGTGCATGAAGCTTGACAAGAAAGAAATGCTCTTTGTAGCTAACCCCAAGTCTGGTAACATTTGCAAAATAGGTATCAGATGCAGCTATCCATTCAGTAGAAGAATTTGCATTTTAGAGTTGAAGGTTCATAATCTCTTCTCTACTATTGATAGTAAAGGGTACACATGGTATTTGTTTATCTCATTTTCGCGTTCTAAAAAAGGTACGCTATATGGTTGTGCTAAGTTAAACTGATTAAGTCCGTTCAAGTTTATCGAAAATTATACTACCAACATCTAAAACATCAATATAGGTTCATATATTACAAAAGATATTTAGATTTTCTTTTCTCGAACACATGCCTAGTCGTGCATCATTATATATTAGAACATACAGGGTTCTAGCAAGGCTACGAAAAACCGAGAAAGCAAAAAGAAAGAACTATACAGGGGACTACAGGCAGCTAACTTTGTTAGTCCTGCAGGTGCTAAATCTTAAACTTAAATAACATTGAATTAGGAAAAAGATAACCTGAGTTATTTTGAATGAGGGGACGTCACAATCACTAATCAAAGATAATTGTGGGAAACTGAAATCTATTCAAGAAAATGGGAGAAATAATGTATCACAAACAAAATTAATTATACCATTTTGCATATTGTTCACCGATATAAACAAAGAACTGTTTGATCTGCATGTAGGTACATCCAATCAAGGCTTTTTCCCCGATCTCTAGAAAATATAAGCTACGCATGTAATTACAAACGATTTTCTTCTATTTTTATGTTTCTACGTTAACATTTGAGATACTTGTTAATTACATCCATATTCTGAAGTTGCATAGAGTTACTAATTCAGGAATGCATTCACATACGGAGTATACTATGTTTGCTGATGACTGACTAGTAGTAATTCATTGCAAGCAACGGTTCATTCATATTCAGATAAAGGATGTGATCGTTAAGTCATATACTTATGAAAGTCCTTATGGATCTCTCTGATGCAGATGGCGGGGGTCTCTCGTCCTCCTTTTGGAGGCAAAATCAATTAGTTATATATGAAACAATGGGTGTAAAAGGTTATCAAAAAGGGTGCCTTCATAGTGCTACGTTATCTTTTGAGATACTGGTTAATTACATCCATATTCTGCAGTGGCGTAGAGTTACTAATTCAGGAATGCAATCACATACTGAGCATACTATGCTTGTTGGTGACTAATTAGTACTACTAATTCATTGCAAGCAACGGTTCATTCATATTCAGCAAAAGGGGGTGTGATCATTGAGTCATTTAAGAAATGTAAAATATCAACAAGGTAGTTCATGAATAACTTCATTGGTTAAGGCAGTGCATCATGCAATGCAACATAAGGACTGAAAAAATACCATTTGCGGTGTCCCAGAAGTACGTGGAGCCGTCAGTTTCGTCCACCGCAAAAACGTGGCCACCGAGTTCAATGGCATCACAGTAATTTGGATAATCAGGTGCAGGTGTAAGGGCCTCCAGCATTCTCCAGTCGCCACCCCCTTCAAGGTAGAAAATCATTTTGTCGAACAAGGCGATCAGTTAACACACCTATCAATTGGTACATTTCGAACAAGGCAGAGCTCCCTGGAACATGCGGCAAGTCGGACGGTGTAGGTAACGTCCAGATGCGCAGCGATGAGTTTGATGTTGTCGCCGGTGAGAGCCTCCCAGTGGCCTTCCCCGCCGCCCCGGCAAAGCCTAGAATAATCCATCACGTGAAGATGGATTTAGGTGGATGGCGGATGCAACCCGCGCTTGGGGTTTTCGGAGGAGAGGGCGAACGCTATGGAAGGAACGATGCGGCGCGCGGCTGGCCGGGGTAAGGAGAGAAAGGTATAGTACTAGTGATGCGGCGTGGTGGGGATCGAGATCCTGCGCGTGCGCGTGATTCTGGGAGGGTGAAGAAGAAGATGATAGACATGCAAGGGGCAAAAACTAGGTAGAGTAGTACTCTAGGCTGCTGCTGCGACTGGGCGCCGATTTGACTGTTGGTATACTAGCACGCCACCCATCTATAAATTTGCGATGACGTTTGGTGCAGTGATGTCTCGTCACATCAGGTTGACCAGAGAGGGTTTTTTTTTACAGTTTCCATTTCGATATATTTTTCGCCAATAATCGTAGTTCTCTACATGCTAGAGACACGTACCTTAACACGTGGGCAGCATGCAACCGCGCGAGCACCACAATGGAATGAGAGATGTTTTAGAGCAGAACTTCATTTTCAATGCCTTTCCTAGCTTGGTTTGGAAATTGGACAGAGCTTTAGTGACTTGATGCTTCCAAGATACATTGTGACTATGTGCCACCATCTACCATCCATTTGAGATCCAACGTTCCAAACTATCTCTTATTTCGAAGCTAAAAAGGAAAAACTATTCATAAAATTATGAAAAAATCCAGTAATATGTAGATGCCTTGTTTTAAAATCTATGAAGCTTGTGATTAAATAGCTTCTTACGTACTCGAGCACTAGTTCAAACTAAATATATATTTGCTCACAAACCTATAATTCAAATCGAATGAAACTTCACCAAAATATAAATCGAAATATGCATGATTTACTGGAAGTTTGAGATACGAACCTTAACATTAATTAAAATGGGACCCAACATTAATTAAGATGGGACCCACGTAGTATGAGATAGTGTAATTCCTATAGGAAAAAAGCATTAGCTCATACCTCATGGAAAAATTCCTTTGCTATAATCAAACAAACTTCACCTTCCTATAGGTTTCAAGTAGACATGCCATTCCAATCCTATACCTTTCCTATTCCTATGTTTTTCCTACCCTTTAAATCAAAGGAGAACTCATTTACATGACATTATTTTTTTCCATGAAGCAGAGTTAACACACCTATCAATTGGTACATTTTGGAGTGAATAAGAAGGAACCAAGCGTACTTATTCGTTTTCACGTGTAAAACTTGTCTAAATCTTGGTCAAACCAAATTGGCAGCAAATTAAAAAAAACAGAAAAATGAAAAACCAAAGCACATTGTCTTATATGTCATATAGTAAGCATTAAAGTTGATAAACAAGGTCTAGACATATTCAAACCATACAAATCATGTATCTACCCCCTAACCCCTAAACTATGTCTTATGAAGTCAAGCATGAAGAGAAGTGGTTTTGGGTTTCAAACATGGAAATTTCAAAAACCTCCCAAAAACTTCATTTTAGAGTGACTAAGAAGGATACATGCTTCCCTTTTCATTTTCATGTTTTAAACTTGTTTAAATCTTGGTCAAACCTAGGATTTGACCAAGATACAAATGGGCACAAAAAAATAAAAATGAAAAACAAAAGCACATAGTCTTCTTATGTCATATCGTAAGCATTCAAGTTGATAAACAAGGTCTAGATATATCCAAACCAGACAAATCATGTATGTACCCCCTGTCGATCTTATGAAGTCTAGCATGAAGAAAACTCGTTTTGGGTTTCAAACATGGAAATTTCAAGAACATCCCAAAAGCTTTATTTTAGAGCGACTAAGAAGGATCCAGGCTTACCTTTCCATTTTCATGCTTTAAACTTATTTAAATCTTGGTCAAATCTAGGACTTAGCCAAGTTTCAATTGGGCATAAAATAAAAAAATAGAAAAATGAAAAACCAAAGCGCACATAGTCTTCTTATGTCTAATATATAGTAAGCATTAAAGTTTTTAAACAAAGTCTAGACATATTCAAACTACACAAATCATGTATCTACCCCCTAACCCCTAAACTCTGTCTTATGAAGTCAAGCATGAAGAGAAGTGGTTTTGGGTTTCAAACATGGAAATTTCAAACACCTCCCAAAAACTTCATTTCAGGGTGACTAAGAAGGATACATGCTTCCCTTTTCATTTTCTTGTTCTATACTTGTTGAAATCTTGGTCAAACCTAGGATTTGACCAAGATTCAAATGTGCATCAAAATTCAAAAAAAAATCTGAAAAATGAAAAACCAAAGCACATAGTTTTCTTATGTCATATAGTAAGCATTAAAGTTGATAAACAAGGTCTAGACATATTCAAACAAGAAAGATCATGTATCTACCCCCTATCCCTAAACTTTGTCTTATGTAGTCAAGCATGAAGAGAAGTGGTTTTGGGTTTCAAATATAGAAATTTCAAAAACCTATCAAAAGCTTCATTTTAGAGTGACTAAGAAGGAGCCATGCTTACCTTTTCATTTTCATATTTTAAACTTGTTTAAATCATTGTCAAACATAGGATTTGACCAAGATTTAAATGGGCATAAAATTAAAAAAATCATAAAAATGAAAAACAAAAGCGCATAGTCTTCTGATGTCACATATATATATAGTAAGCATTCAAAAGTTGATAAACAAAGTCTAGACATATTCCAATAAGACAAATCATGTATCTACCCCTAACCCTAGACTCTGTCTTATGAAGTCAAGCATGAAGAGAAGTGGTTTTTGGTTTCAAACATGCATGGAAATTTCAAAAACCTCCCAAAAGCTTCATTTTAGAGTGACTAAGAAGGATCCAGGCTTACCTTTTCATTTTCATGTTTTAAACTTGTTTAAATCTAGGTCAGACCTAGGATTTGACCAAGATTCAAATGGGCATATAATAATTCAGACAATAAAAAACTAAAGAATGAAAAACCAAAGCACATAGCCTTCTTAATTATGTCATATAGTAAACATTCAAGTAGATAAACAAGGTCTAGACATATTCAAACCAGAAAAATCATGTATATATCTACACCTAACCCTAAACTCTATCTTATGAAGTCAATCATGAAGAGAATTGGTTTTGGGTTTCAAACATGGAAATTTCAAGAACGTCCCAAAAGGTTCATATATTTTAGAGTGACTAAGAAGGATCCTGGCTTACGTTTTCATTTTCATGTTTGAAACTTGTTTAAATCGTGGTCAAATCTAGGACTTGGCCAAGTTTCAATTGGGCATAAAATAAAAAAATAGAAAAATGAAAAACCAAAGCGCACATAGTCTTCTTATGTCTAATATATAGTAAGCATTAAAGTTGGTAAACAAAGTCTAGACATATTCAAACTAGACAAATCATGTATTTACCCCATAACCCCTAAACTCTGTCTTATGAAGTCAAGCATGAAGAGAAGTGGTTTTGGGTTTCAAACATGGAAATTTCAAAAACCTCCCAAAAACTTCATTTTAGGGTGACTAAGAATGATACATGCTTCCCTTTTCATTTTCATGTTCTATACTTGTTGAAATCTTGGTCAAACCTAGGATTTGACCAAGATTCAAATGTGCATCTAAATTCAAAAAAAAATCTGAAAAATGAAAAACCAAAGCACATAGTTTTCTTATGTCATATAGTAAGCATTAAAGTTGATAAACAAGGTCTAGACATATTCAAACAAGAAAGATCATGTATCTACCCCCTATCCCTAAACTTTGTCTTATATAGTCAATCATGAAGAGAAGTGGTTTTGGGTTTCAAATATAGAAATTTCAAAAACCTATCAAAAGCTTCATTTTAGAGTGACTAAGAAGGAGCCATGCTTAACTTTTCATTTTCATATTTTAAACTTGTTTAAATCATTGTCAAACATAGGATTTGACCAAGATTTAAATGGGCATAAAATTAAAAAAAATCATAAAAATGAAAAACAAAAGCGCATAGTCTTCTGATGTCACATATATATATAGTAAGCATTCAAAAGTTGATAAACAAAGTATAGACATATTCCAATAAGACAAATCATGTATCTACCCCTAACCCTAGACTCTGTCTTATGAAGTCAAGCATGAAGAGAAGTGGTTTTTGGTTTCAAACATGCATGGAAATTTCAAAAACCTCCCAAAAGCTTCATTTTAGAGTGACTAAGAAGGATCCAGGCTTACCTTTTCATTTTCATGTTTTAAACTTGTTTAAATCTAGGTCAGACCTAGGATTTGACCAAGATTCAAATGGGCATATAATAATTCAGATAAAAAAACTAAAGAATGAAAAACCAAAGCACATAGCCTTCTTAATTATGTCATATAGTAAACATTCAAGTAGATAAACAAGGTCTAGACATATTCAAACCAGAAAAATCATGTATATATCTACACCTAACCCTAAACTCTGTCTTATGAAGTCAATCATGAAGAGAATTGGTTTTGGGTTTCAAACATGGAAATTTCAAGAACGTCCCAAAAGGTTCATATATTTTAGAGGGACTAAGAAGGATCCTGGCTTACGTTTTCATTTTCATGTTTGAAACTTGTTTAAATCGTGGTCAAATCTAGGACTTGGCCAAGTTTCAATTGGGCACAAAATAAAAAAATAGAAAAATGAAAAACCAAAGCGCACATAGTCTTCTTATGTCTAATATATAGTAAGCATTAAAGTTGGTAAACAAAGTCTAGACATATTCAAACTAGACAAATCATGTATCTACCCCCTAACCCCTAAACTCTGTCTTATGAAGTCAAGCATGAAGAGAAGTGGTTTTGGGTTTCAAACATGGAAATTTCAAAAACCTCCCAAAAACTTCATTTTAGGGTGACTAAGAATGATACATGCTTCCCTTTTCATTTTCATGTTCTATACTTGTTGAAATCTTGGTCAAACCTAGGATTTGACCAAGATTCAAATGTGCATCAAAATTCAAAAAAAAATCTGAAAAATGAAAAACCAAAGCACATAGTTTTCTTATGTCATATAGTAAGCATTAAATTTGATAAACAAGGTCTAGACATATTCAAACAAGAAAGATCATGTATCTACCCCCTATCCCTAAACTTTGTCTTATGTAGTCAAGCATGAAGAGAAGTGGTTTTGGGTTTCAAATATAGAAATTTCAAAAACCTATCAAAAGCTTCATTTTAGAGTGACTAAGAAGGAGCCATGCTTACCTTTTCATTTTCATATTTTAAACTTGTTTAAATCATTGTCAAACATAGGATTTGACCAAGATTTAAATGGGCATAAAATTAAAAAAATCATAAAAATGAAAAACAAAGGCGCATAGTCTTCTTATGTCACATATATATATAGTAAGCATTCAAAAGTTGATAAACAAAGTCTAGACATATTCCAATAAGACAAATCATGTATCTACCCCTAACCCTAGACTCTGTCTTATGAAGTCAAGCATGAAGAGAAGTGGTTTTTGGTTTCAAACATGCATGGAAATTTCAAAAACCTCCCAAAAGCTTCATTTTAGAGTGACTAAGAAGGATTCAGGCTTACCTTTTCATTTTCATGTTTTAAACTTGTTTAAATCTAGGTCAAACCTAGGATTTGACCAAGATTCAAATGGGCATATAATAATTCAGACAAAAAACTAAAGACTGAAAAACCAAAGCACATAGCCTTCTTAATTATGTCATATAATAAACATTCAAGTAGATAAACATGGTCTAGACATATTCAAACCAGAAAAATCATGTATATATCTACACCTAACCCTAAACTCTGTCTTATGAAGTCAATCATGAAGAGAATTGGTTTTGGGTTTCAAACATGGAAATTTCAAGAACGTCCCAAAAGGTTCATATATTTTAGAGTGACTAAGAAGGATCCTGGCTTACGTTTTCATTTTCATGTTTGAAACTTGTTTAAATCGTGGTCAAACCTAGGATTTAGAGTGACCAAGAATCAAATGGGCATAAAATTCTAAAAAATAGAAAAATGAAAAACAAAAGCACATAGTCTTCTTATGTCATATAGTAAGCATTCAAGTTGATAAACAAGGTTTAGACATATTCAAACCAGACAAATCATGTAACTACCCCCTAACCCTAAACTCGGTCTTATGAAGTCTAGCATGAAGATAAGTCGTTTTGGGTTTCAAACATTTAAAGCAAAAGCCCCATTTCAAATATTTCAAACTTATTCAAATTTGAAAGACATACAAGTTATGAGAAAGTGAACCTTAGCATCTTAATAGTATGAGGAAGGAGAGAGAAATTATTTTCTTTTGTTTGTGGACAACCAACAAGCTTGTAGGTCACCCATAAGAAATTTTCCTTGTGGAACAACATAGTGGATTCCCTCGGGGAATCACCTATATATGTGTGTATATATATAGTAATAATATTAACTTTCGCCATAACTTGGGTCCCATTTATCTTGTGAAGTTTCCCACTATGTATGATGAACTGAACCTTAGCATTAATATGGGACCAACATGTATATGCTATTGGTGTACCCACATGCACGACAGAGGAATGAGAGATAAATTATTTTTGATTGCTAGTTGTTTGATTCTACGGGATTTTTTCCTACACCAGCTAGTTGTTTGATTCATGGGAACATATCCTATAGGAAATAATCCTATAGAAAATAAACATGAGGTCATATCCCATTGATAATTCCATTGGCCGAATCAAAGAGAACTCATCTTCCTACAGGATTCGACTAGGCATGCCATACAAATCATATGTTTTTTCCTATTCCTATGAATCATGCAGCCCAAGGAAATATTACTTGTGGATAACCTCCACTACAACCTTATCAACTACTTTTTCCTTGTAGATATGTCTTGTGGACAACATAGTGGATGCTCTTAGCCTTTTGCATAGCGGTGGAGCTTGACAAGAAAGGTTGGAGGGACAACAAGCTGAGAGAAAGTAAAATGAGCTAATATTACGCTGAATTTTACAAATAACACATGCTTAATTTTTCTAGGTTGGGCGGGCCACGGCTCGATTTTGCTTCAACTAAGACTAGCCACAATGGGAGTATCATAGGTAGTAGTAGTATCATGCATGTCATGTAGGTATAAATCTTATGTGGCACATCAATTAATGATGAGAGAGGTGAAATTAGTATCATAGGTAGATACGGTATCATAGCACGTAAAACTAGAAATTTTAGTGGCAAACACATCATGTACACATATTTGCATTGAGATTCTACAAAACATTAAATAGAATGGAACTATGATACTAATTCATGATACTATGCATTGTAGGTGTTGTATCATAGGAGTATGTATGATACTAGTCTATGATACTTCCCATTGTGACTAGTCTAAGTGCTTTTGCACAATGAACACTAGCTATGCACAGACCTCAAAAAACACTTCTACATCATTCTACTATTCACAATTTCTTTTTCTAATAGAACTACGTACCATTGTTTTTAATATAATTTTGTGACGAGAGTATATATTTTTAAAATAGTCATTTATGTTTCGCATAAGCTCAAAGAGGGGTACTTAATTATGAGAGATATCTTTCAACTAATACGTTGTAGGAGTACTTTAATTATGTGAGCTATCGTGTGAAATGCATACTAGAACGAGTACAGAAGGTGTTTGATAACATTACAGGCCACACGCCCGATTATGGCACGCATTGTAGGAGCATTACATCAATTTTACAACTACGGAGGAGTAGCCTAGGTAGAGACAACAGGCAAAGGAAATAGTTCAACAGATAGTACAACACAACTATGGAAAGGGAGTAGCCTAGGTAGAGATAAACCTGCAAATGAAATAGTTCAACAGATACAAATCTTGCATTACAACACGAGTATTACATAAAGTACATCAGCCCTTTTTTCTGGACCTGTGACGCAAAGGCAGGTTCCATTGCCGGGCGTTGGCGAAGCTTGGGATGAACCACAACGGAACCTGCCGCCATGTCCATCTAATGTTGGTTTGGAAACCAACAGTACAGTCTTCAGAATTCAAACTGAAGTGGCAAATTTCTGGAGAAGGAGGATATGCATGGCCTACTGCATGGTGCGATGTGTAAACAGAGTTGCTTCTCGCCATATTTGGACGATCATGTTCTGCCCCGTCTTCTACTGGAATCATAATCGGATAGTTCACTCCAAGGAAGAGAGAATATGATCCAAGGGAAATAATCCTGCTCCATGGCCTCGGTGGCATCAACTGACTGGTGTCCATGCTGTACACCTCGCAGCCAAGTAAACCCTTACCATACCCGCTAATAGTGCGACCATGACGACCCTCAGAGGTAGCAGCAGCAGGTAAAATCCGAACCAGTCCATTATAATCCCGCCCGTCAGTAACGCCCAGGTATGGACCAGAAAAGTCTAGAACCATCAGGAGATCGTGCTAACCACCAGGAGCCAAGATTGTACCGACCTTGTTCATCAAGTTCTGGCGGAATAGGTGTCGTGCTGATCAACAAAGGACCTTGCAAAGGAAAGCACAGCTTGAAGTCAGTTCAGCAAAACTTGATTAGTTCATTACATACATCAATAATGATACTAGCTAAAATACTGCCTCCGATCCAAATTAATTGACTCAACTGGATGTATCTACCTAGATATGCACAAATTAATTGACTCAAGTTTGTCTAGCTAGATGCATTCGCTAGACAAAGCTGAGTCAATTTGATTTGGATATGAGGGAGTACTTTATTTTGACTCAAAGGCATATCGCTGCTGATTTTGATTGAATATAGAGGGGGAAAGTACAGGCATGACACGAAAACTGCACAACAAAAAGAAAAAGGCTAAAGCTAAATCTGAAACTAGCAGGTAATAGCG
The DNA here is from genome assembly GCF_019359855.2 of Lolium perenne. Lineage (NCBI taxonomy): Eukaryota > Viridiplantae > Streptophyta > Magnoliopsida > Poales > Poaceae > Lolium > Lolium perenne. Next base: position 371,828,071 of record NC_067247.2, on the reverse strand, counting down.
AAAACACATCATATGAGATGAGAAAAATTACCCCAAGAAAGTTGATTCCATGCATAAACTTTGCCTGTCTGAGTTACAGAAAATACAATACCCTTGTGGATGATTGCATCGGAGTAGCCGAACACTAAGAACTGGTTGTCAAGAACTGTCCATGTGCTTGAAGCACAGTGAAGGACTGCAATTGCCGCGTTGAAGATGGAAAGAACAGAGAAACTAGTATAATTTGAAGCAGCTGTTGGAACTCGGCAAATAGCTATCTTCAGCAGTTGAAGATGTTGATCATTACACTCGAACACAAGTTTATCTGGGGTGGATTTAAACTCACGTATTGCTGGTAGAGGAATCCGGCGACCATTGTACACATTGACAAGCTCCCAGTTCCAGGGGAGGCCAAGAAGAGCGATCCAATCTCCATTCGCGCCTGCCCACATGCCCGTATCACCATCTGGAATCACGACATCGGAAGAGATCCTGTCCAATGGCGTCAGTTGGCACAATGTACCCTTGTGCTCTTTCGAATCCTGCTACTCGCCCTTCTGCGCACCCTACAGCTTGAACTTGACGACGCGGGAGAAGGGATTGTACGCGGATCGTACCTGAGTTTGGTGAGTATGAAGAACACAGGGCAAGCCAAACGGCTGAGATGCAGGCAGAGCTACACTTTGTGTTGCTGAATCATGCTAAAACTTGCATGAACCGACGAGGCTCGCGGCAGTGATGACATCGCATCGGGATGCGATTTCTTCAAAGGGGCCATCAGCAAACACCCAAGAACTGCCACTCTCATTGATCGATCTTGCCATTGGAAGGATGCGGTCAAGTGGGTGTGGGGGTGTGGGAGTGGGACGCTGGCATTTGGGTATGAGGTATTGGAGGACAGTGTGAGCGGCAGCTGGTAGAGCGATATGGATAAAAGTACACAACTCCTACTAGTACCATTAAACAGGTGGCTCGAGATGATCCGAAAAAGGCATGGCGGCGGTGGTGCAGGGGCTGCTGGTGTAGGCGGGGTCACCAGAGAAGATGGAGATGAAGAAGATGGAGAGGCAGGCAAAAAAAGAATTTGAATTGAAATCAATATACGAGTACTATGGGCGTGCCTTCTCTCTCTGGTCTCTGCTGCACTTACTGCACCTATCGTGAAGGCGTGTGACCCGAGAAGAAACTAATGTATTGTATAGCTGTCCTTGCACGTCGTGGAGCTGTATTTTGTCTCATCAAATCAGCTCTGGATAGTTTCAGCAGAGAAAAGATCCTTTGCCATCATCATGATATATTACCACGGGCCCACGGCAGTGCACCTTGTACTACCATATCTTTGTCTTGCTCTATATGTTGCACAAACCACCACTTGGACATTTTTTTTTGCAGTTTCCACCATGTGGTGGTCTAATATGTTGCAAATTTCACCACTTGGTTATCTAATCAGTTAGTTAGTCATGTTGATAGCAAAATCGACAAGTGGGTTCAACATATCAATGCTCCAATTAATGTTTTAGAAAAAATAGATTTTTCAAAATTCATACTTCTTTTATTTAGCTATTTAAAATGCTTATTCATTTATTTCAACAAATATTGTGCGGTCTTGAATTTTTTTCAAACAAATATTATGGCATCGGGTTCGGGAACACTAGTAGGGAAATGCTTATAGGCGGAGCTTAGTTCTTTGGCGCACCAAAATAAATGCGCCACAGAAAGATTTTTTGTGGCGCACGAGGAAGAATGCGCCACAAAAATAAGCTATTTTTGTGGCGCACTACCGCGCCGTGCGCCACAGAAACTATGTGGGGCCCACATCCTGCCACCACCAATAATTAGTGTAGGTATTTCTGTGGCGCACATGGCTTGCTGCGCCACAGAAATAAGTGTTTCTGTGGCGCACTTGCTCTGGTGCGCCACAGAAGTAGTTGATTCTGTGGCGCACTTGTGCTGGTGCGCCACAGAAATAGCGCCTTCTATAACCACCCGTACCCCCTCCCGTACTTCTTCCTCCTCCACCCCTCTTCCTCTCCCTCGCGAGCCGCTGCCCGTACTTCTTCCTCCTCCACCCCTCTTCCTCTCCCTCGCGCGCCGCCGCCCGTACTTCTTCCTCGTCCACCCCTCTTACTCTCCCTCGCGCGCCGCTGCCTTCCATGGTGAGCGTGGCTGTCGTCGTCGCCGCCGCCGCCTCCTTCCTCCGCGAGGGCCGCATGCCGCCACGCTCCACCCATCCCCGCCACCAGTAGCACAAGCCGCTGCGGTGTGGAGGAGGAGGGGCGGCCGCCGCATGGAGGAGGAGGGGCCGGCTCCGCGTCAAGGAGGAGGAGCCGCCGCCCCTGCCATCATCGTCGACCTCCTCCTCCACCCCTACCCGGCCCCTCCCTCTTCCTCTACCCGGCCGCTCCTCCAACAGCATCGTCGGTGAGCTCCACCTCTCCCCTCCCCTCCCTCTTCCTCTCCCGTGCGGGCACAAAGTGCTCGACGAAATTACTTTGTCGGATTGAGTGATATGGCTACTGCTTGTTTGCTCTCCCGTGCGGGCACAATGTTTTGCATGCTCTGTTAGGCCCTGATGATCATATGATCTTCAGTGCTTGGTGAATTTCTGCTGTCCTATGACTTGTGTTCCACTGATGCTCTTTCTTGGCCTGTGTGGTATTCAAGTCTATGCTGGTGCATGCTCTTGCTTACCCCAGCAACTAATCATTGATTGGGTACCCTAGCTCATGCTGAGCCCTATTGGGTTATGATGCAGTGGCTTAGTGAATGTTCCTATGGGTTTGAGGTAGCCCTGACAGCCTTTATGTTGTCCAAGGGTGGATCCCCTTTACTGTGGCTGTTGTTGTGACTCTCTCATGCTATCTGGTTGATCCATGACTAGATTACCAGTAGCTTTTGCTGTTGAAAACAAAATAGACATTTAAATGTCTATATTCTGATGGTATAACTAGCTGTGTGGTGCTAGGTGAGTTTGGATGGCTAGTTAGGGATTAATCCATCTTGGATTTCTCTGGTAGTGTCACCATACTGACATACCAATGTTCCCTTGGTGATTTCCTTCTGGCTGATCTTCAGTTTGCTTCCACCAAATGGCTTAGTAGCCAGATGATGATACAAACTGGGTATTCTACCCATTTTGGCCTGGCAAGCATGTGGTGACTCACCGCTTTGTGTGTCTTTGTTGGGCATGCACACGCACAGTGAGCTGTTTGGCTGTGTGTGTGTGTAGCCTGGCTTGGGACTTGGGTTGACTCCAATATTAAAAATGTCTCCCAAATATGGAGACAAACATTTTAACATTACCCCAATGATCTTCAAATGTTTTGCATGCTCTGTTAGGCCTTAATTGATGCCTTATGATCCAAATTACTATATTATTGGATTGAGTGATATGGCTACTGCTTGTTTGCTCTCCAAATTACCAAGTGATGAATATATAATCCCTTTGGAGCATCTGCCCCATGCTATATATGTGTATTTGACCATGCTTATGATGGATTTCTTTTAAGGACTCTAGCTAGATTAGAGGGAAAAAGTTGCTGCTTTGTTGCCTATGATAATGGATCATAAAATGTTTCCCTTTGTCCCGTGTTTGCCTCCTTAATTGATGCCTTATGATCCAAATTACTATATTATTGGATTGAGTGATATGGCTACTGCTTGTTTGCTCTCCAAATTACCAAGTGATGAATATATAATCCCTTTGGAGCATCTGCCCCATGCTATATATGTGTATTTGACCATGCTTATGATGGATTTCTTTTAAGGACTCTAGCTAGATTAGAGGGGAAAAAGTTGCTGCTTTGTTGCCTATGATAATGGATCATCAAATGTTTCCCTTTGTCCCTGGTTGCCTCCTTAATTGATGCCTTATGATCCAAATGACCCAAGTCCCTTGCATGATCCCATTTGTCCCTAATGTTGCTTAAGATGAATAAATTCCCTCTAATCACCATTTGGAGATCAAGACTAGTTCTTGATTTCCATTAGCTAGACTCCAATATTAAAAATGTCTCCCAAATATGGAGACAAACATTTTAACATTACCCCAAGTGATTTACTTGTCGATGATTAGATGGTTGGTCGATCACTCGTACACTCGGGGGTGGAGCAAGTGAGGCTTGGTGTGATGGCACAAATATCAATATCTTGTGCATCCTACCTGGCCTCACTTACTCCATCCCTGGATGTTAATATTTGTTTTGACCAACAAAGTATGAGGCATTCCATTTAGTTGATACCACTTGGCTCTTTCTTCCATTTTAGTGCCGGTGATTAGAATGTTCGGTCAACTGTACACTCCGGGGTGTCGCTAGTGAGCCTGGTGTGATGGCACAAATATCAATCTCTTGTGCATCCTACCTGGCCTCACTAACGCCATCCTGGGATGTTCATATTTGTTTCGACCAACAAAGTATGAGGCATTCCATTTAGTTCATACAAGCTACTTCTTAATTGCATTGGCCTTTCTTCCATTCTAGTGCCGATGATTAAATTGTTTGGTCACTTGTACACTCTGGGGTGGGGCCAGTGAGCCTGGTGCGATGGCACAAATATCAATCTCTTGTGCATCCTACCTGGCCTCACTGACCCCATCCCGGAATGTTAATATTTCTTTCGACCAACAAAGTATGAGGCATATGATATCTAGTTGAGATACCACTTGGCTCTTTCTTCCATTTTAGTGCCGATGATTAGAATGTTTGGTCACCTATACGCCGCAATATACTTTGTAGACGAGCTCCCCTTTCCCTAGCCGCCGTTCCGTGAACGAGTCCTTGACAAGACAACAACGCCGACATGCCTCTCCGGCGCAGCACCACTTTTCTTCTCTCGCTGTCCAGTACGTGAACGAGTCCTTAATGCGAAGACGGTGCCAGCCTCCCTAGCATCATGCCGACCCCTGTTGTCGCGCTTCGGGCCGTGTCGATCACTGGACACACGGTTTGAAGCGCGGCAACACGGCCCAGCATAATCTTTGGGCTGGCCGGCACGGTCTTTGAATCATGGACTCGTTACCTGGACAGCGAGGGACTGGCGTGGTTCTGCGCCGGAGATGCAGATCGGCGTTGTTGTGTCGTCAAGCACCCGTTGACGGAACACCGACCGGGGAAAGGGGGCCCTTCTGCAAAGTATACGGCGGTGTATACTGCAACTATGGTTTCGGACCATAGTATTTGTGTTGACCAACAATGTATGAGGCACATATTCTATTTTGTCATTCCATTTGCTTTGAGATTTTCAAAATGCCGATGATTAAAATGTTTGGTCACCGTACACTCGGGGGTGGCGTAAGTGAGCCTGGTAAGATAGCACAAATATCAATCTCTTGTGCATCCTACCTGGCCTCGCTTACACCATCCCTAAATGTTAATATTTGTGTTGACCAACAATGTATGAGGCACTTATTCCATTTTGCCATTCCATTTTCTTTGAGATTTTCAAAATGCCGATGATTAAAATGTTTGGTCACCGTACACTTGGGGGTGGCGTAAGTGAGCCTGGTAAGATAGCACAAATATCAATCTCTTGTGCATCGGACTTGGTCTCACTTACGCCATCCCTAAATGTTAATATTTGTGTTGACCAACAATGTATGAGGCACTTATTCCATTTTGTCATTCCATTTGCTTTGAGATTTTCAAAATGCCGATGATTAAAATGTTTGGTCACCGTACACTCGGGGGCGGCGTAAGTGAGCCTGGTAAGATAGCACAAATATCAATCTCTTGTGCATCGGACTTGGTCTCACTTACACCGTCCCTGAATGTTAATATTTGTGTTGACCAACAATGTATGAGGCATTTATTCCATTTCTCTTGTGCATCGGACTTGTTGGTCTCACTTTCTTCCATTTTCATCATAGTAGGAACTGGATGAAGGACCCCGATGCAAGCGAGCCTGGTGGGTAGAAATGACGGAGCAAAGGAGGAACCGGATGAAGACTACTTTGTATCTTGAAATTGTGAATTTTGTATGAATTAAGAGTTGTATGCAAAACATTTGACACTTGCCACTATATATGTATCTCGATCGGGTTCTAAGTAATGTGATGATGATGTCTATGTTATATCTGTGCAATGTACATGATATTTATATTATATCTGAATGTTGCTGTATATAACCTGTGTATATAACCTGTGTATCTGTATTGCTGTCTATAAACTGCATGTGTATAGCAGGCAGAACAAAATCGTGTATAATACAAGCAAATTCTGTGGCGCACTAAAAACCAATTCTGTGGCGCACGATTTTCTGTGGCGCACCTAAGAACAAGTGCGCCACAGAAACCTTAATTCTGTGGCGCACGGGCAGGTGCGCCACAGAAACCTTATTTTTGTGGCGACGTTTCTGTGGCACAGCTCCCATGCGCAACAGAATCCATTTTTGGTACGCCACTGATGAGGCTTTTCCTACTAGTGGAATCATGATAAGGACTGGTCGTGGTACGGGAACCCGAAATGAGGCCCACAACATGGTCGAGAGTGGCAAGGAACCCGTCGAGGTGGATGAACTCGGGAAACCTTGGTAGAGGTAGGGATCTTGAGGAGGCCATTAGAGTTAGCCTACCCCCCAATAAGCGTATGAGCGAAAAAAATTCACATAAGTAGTAGCTATTATTAAAATTTCACAAATATTACGCGCTTTTGAATATTTCAAAAGTATTGTGGCATCACGTTGGCCTTGCCCGAATTTTACCTTTCAGGCTGGATGTCACGAGCATGATCACTCAACCAACCGGGTCCAAACATATATATACAATTGGCCTCCTCGAGCCTACACCGACCAGATTGTCGTTGAAACTGGATCATATAGTGCCTATAGGATTGATGTCCTAAGGAAATATTCCAACAATGGAAGTCGTTTGATTCGTTGTATTATATTCCTTAGGAATCTTGTTGGGCTTGTTTGGTTCGAATAAAATTCATAGAAATTTTGTGGGATTCAAATCTCAGTGGCTCCTTTGATTCTTGAATACATGATAATTCATACTAATGCACGTGTTTTTTGTGTAGCACTACAACCAAAGAACATGCAATTCAAATTTGTGTGATTTCTTTCATATAGGATTAATTCAACATGCAATCATATTCAATTCCTGCATTATTTCTATTTTAACATTTTGTACACATCATGCATGCGACCCAAACAATGCGTGCATGGTGGGGGGGTTGTTTCGTTGCAAAAGCAGTTGGTCACACCACAAACAAACAACAATTAATCTAAATTCACGTGGTTTCCCCGTGATGCAACCAAACAATATTCGATGAAACTAAGCATGCCATAAACATATACAATACACAACATAAAATTTAGTTGCCTTGATTATTCGCAAGATCTTCTTTGTCAAGAGAAGACGCATCAAGATTCAAGACCCGGTCGCATTTCTTGCTTTCGGCCTGGGGTCCTCCATGTAAAAGTTAGGGCTTTTGTTTTTCATTTTTCTATTTTTTAGAATTTTATGCCCATTTGATTCTTGGTCAAATCCTAGGTTTGACCATGATTTAAAAAAGTTTCAAACATGAAAATGAAAACGTAAGCCAGGATCCTTCTTAGTCACTCTAAAATATATGAAGCTTTTGGGACGTTCTTGAAATTTCCATGTTTGAAACCCAAAACCAATTCTCTTCATGATTGACTTCATAAGACAGAGTTTAGGGTTAGGTGTAGATATATACATGATTTTTCTGGTTTGAATATGTCTAGACCTTGTTTATCTACTTGAATGTTTACTATATGACATAATTAAGAAGGCTATGTGCTTTGGTTTTTCATTCTTTAGTTTTTTTGTCTGAATTATTATGCCCATTTGAATCTTGGTCAAATCCTAGGTTTTACCTAGATTTAAACAAGTTTAAAACATGAAAATGAAAAGGTAAGCATGGATCCTTCTTAGTCACTCTAAAATGAAGCTTTTGGGAGGTTTTTTGAAATTTCCATGTTTGAAACCAAAAACCACACTTCTCTTCATGCTTGACTTCATAAGACATAGTTTAGGGATAGGGGTAGATACATGATTTGTCTGGTTTCAATATGTCTAGACCTTGTTTATCATCTTGAATGCTTACTATATGACATAAGAAGACTATGTGCTTTGGTTTTTCATTTATCTATTTTTTTTGTATTTATGCCCGTTTGAATCTTGGTCAAATCCCAGGTTTGACCAGGATTTAAACAAGTTTAAAACATGAAAATGAAAAGGTGTAAGCATGGATCCTTTGTAGTCACTCTAAAATGAAGCTTTTGGGAGGTTCTTGAAATTTCCATGCATTTTTGAAACCCAAAACCACTTTTCTTCATGCTTGACTTCCTAAGACAGAGTTTAGGGTTAGGAGTAGATAAATGATTTTTCTGGTTTGAATATGTCTAGACCTTGTTTATCAACTTGAATGTTTACTATATATATGAAATAATTAAGAAGGCTATGTGCTTTGGTTTTTCATTCTTTAGATTTTTGTCTGAATTTTTATGCCCATTTGAATCTTGGTCAAATCCTAGATTTGACCAAGATTTAAATAAGTTTAAAACATGAAAATGAAAAGATAAGCAACGATCCTTTAGTCGCTCTAAGATGAAGCTTTTGGGAGGTTTTTGAAATTTCCATGTTTGAAACCCAGAACCACTTCTCTTCATGCTTGACTTCATAAGACGAAGTTTAGGGTCGATAAGGGGTAGATACATGATTTGTTGGGTTTGAATATGTCTAGACCTTGTTTATCAACTTGAATGCTTACTATATGACATAAGAGGACTATGTGCATTGGTATTTCATTTTTTGATTTCTATGCCCATTTGAATCTTGGTAAATCCTAGGTTTGAGCAAGATTTAAGTCTGGATCCTTCTCTTAGAAACTCTAAAATGAAGCTTTTGGGAGGTTCTTGAATTTACCATGTTTGAAACCAAAAACCACTTCTGTTCATGCTTGACTTCATAAGACGGAGTTTAGGGTTAGGGGTAGATACATGATTTTTCTGGTTTGAATTTGTCTAGACCATGTTTATCAATTTGAATACTTACTATATGACATAAGAAGGCTATGTGCTTTGGTTTTTCATTCTTTCGATTTTTTCTAAATTTTTATGCCCATTTGAATCTTGGTCAAATCGTAGGTTCGGCCAAGATTTAAACAAGTTTAAACATGACAATGAAAAGGTAATTAATCCTGGATCCTTCTTAATTAACCAGTCAGTCTAATTAAAATGAAGCTTTTGGGAGGTTTTTGAAATTTCCATGTTTGAAACCCAAAACCACACTTCGCTACTTCATGCTTGACTTCATATATAATTAAGACAGAGTTTAGGGTTAGGGGGTACATGATTTGTCTGGTTTGAATATGTCTTGACCTCGTTTATGAACTTGAATGTTTACTATATGTCATAAGAAGACTATGTGCTTTGGTTTTTTATTTTATTTATTTTATGCCCATTTGAATATTGGTCAAATCCTAGGTTTGACCAAGATTTAAACAAGTTTAAAACATGAAAATGAAAAAGGAAGTCTGTATCCTTCTTAGTCACTCAAAAATGAAGCTTTTGGGATGTTCTTGAAATTTCCATGTTTGAAACCCCGAACGACTTCTCTTCATGCTAGACTTCATAAGATCAACCGAGTTTAGTGTTAGGGGGTAGATACATGATTTGTATGGTTTGAATATGTCCAAACCTTGTTTATCAACTTGGATATGCTTACTATATGACATAAGAAGACTATGTACTTTGGTTTTTCATTTTTCTGATTTTTTTAATTTTCTGCCCATTTGAATCTTGGTCAAATCCTAGGATTGAACATGATTTAAACAAGTTTATAACATTAAATGAAAAGGTCAGGATGGATCCTTCTTAGTCACCCTAAAATGATGCTTTTGGGATGTGTTCTTGAAATTTCCATGTTTGAAACCCAAAACGACTTCTCTTCATGCTAGACTTCATAAGATCGACCGAGTTTAGGGTTAGGGGTAGATACATGATTTGTATGGTTTGAATATGTCCAAACCTTGTTAATTTATCAACTTTAATGATTACTATATGACATAAGAAAACTATCTGCTTTGTTTTTTGTTTTTTTCTGTTTTTTTTTTAATTTTGGTAACCATTTGAATCTTGTCAAATCCTAGGTTTGACCAAGATAATTTAAACAAGTTTAAAACATGAAAATGAAAAGGGAAGCATGTATCGTTCTTAGTCACTCTAAAATGAAGCTTTTGGGAGGTTTTTGAAATTTCCATGTTTGAAACCAAAAACCACTTCTCTTCACATGCTTGACTTCATAAGACAGAGTTTAGGGGTTAGGGGGTATAGATACATGATTTGTATGGTTTCATATGTCTAGACCTTGTTTATCAACTTTAATGCTTACTATATGACATAAGAAGACTATGTGATTTGATTTTTCATTTTTCTGTTTTTATTTTATTTTTCTGCCCATTTGAATCTTGTTGGTCAAATCCTAGGTTTGACCAAGATTTAGACAAGTTTAACACGTGAAAACGAATAAGTAAGCCTGGATCCTTCTTAGTCACTCCAAAATGTACCAATTGATAGATGAGTTAACTTTGCTTCATGGAAAAAATAATGTCATGTAAATGAGTTAACTTGGATTTCCTACCCTTGAATCCATAGGAAACTTTGTTCTACTACACTATAATAATCAACCGAGTTTTTACACCAACAGGTCTGTCACTTACGTGTGGTGCCCACGCGTGAGGTCCCACACTTCAGTGAGCACAAGTCACGTGCAATAGGTACGCAAACTCCCAGCCATCTTCTTTGTCAAGAGAAGACGCATCAGCATGCGTATTGGAAGTCTCTGAGTCCTTCAGGATCCTTCGGTTGTCACTCTCACACAAAAAAAACAAATCTCTCTCATTCTCGGCCTCGCTCGACTCGCTCGCTCGCTCGCTCGCTCGCACCTCCCGCTCACTGACAAACCCTGCACAATAGTCAACATCGTCACCCTAAAAAGGGGAGACACCATAATGCTCTCCCTTCTTCTGTCCTTCCGAGTGATCCCTCTTCCTCCGAGTTTCACTAGCTAGACGGGCAAACACACATGTGCTGCATAGTAATTATAAAAAGGTAGAAAAATCGATATACAAATCTATAATTAAATAGGTTAAACAAGGGTTTTTCCCAGTACTACAGATCAAGGTTCAAAAAAATCCAACTACGGGGTTCGAACAACACGATTCTAATCCAAGAATTTTGTCTACCTCATCCAAATGGCCTCAAACTATAGGGTTAGCATCTATCTAGTGCAGTATGTGTGAAAATGTATGCACTATGTGTGCTATAACTTGTATGTCTTTCAAATTTGAACCAAATGTGAATAAGTTTGAAATATTTGAAAAAGGGGCTTTTGGCTTAAACGTTTGAAACCCAAAACGACTTCTCTTCATGATAGACTTCATAAGACCGAGTTTAGGGTTAGGGGGTAGATACATGATTTGTCTGGTCTTAATATGTCTAAACCTTGTTTATCAATTTTAATGCTAACTATATGACATAAGAAGACTATGTGCTTTGGTTTTTCATTTTTCTATTTTTTTTTGAATTTTATGCCCATATATTTGAATCTTGGTCAAATCCTAGGTTTGACAAAGATTTAAACAAGTTTATAACATGAAATGAAAAGGTAAGGATGGATCCTTCTTAGTCACTATAAAATGAAGCTTTTGGGATGTGTTCTTGAAATTTCCATGTTTGAAACCCAAAACGACTTCTCTTCATGCTAGACTTCATAAGATCGACCGAGTTTAGGGTTAGGGGTATCTACATGATTTGTCTGGTTTGAATATGTCCAAACCTTGTTTATCAACTTGAATATGCTTACTATATGACATAAGAAGACTTTGTACTTTGTACTTTGGTTTTTCATTTTTCTGTTTTTTTAAATTTTCTGCCCATTTGAATCTAGCTTGGTCAAATCCTAGGATTGAACATGATTTAAACAAGTTTATAACATGAAATGAAAAGGTAAGTATGGATCCTTCTTAGTCACTCTAAAATGAAGCTTTTGGGATGTGTTCTTCAAATTTCTATGTTTGAAACCCAAAACGACTTCTCTTCATGCTAGACTTCATAAGATCAACCGAGTTTAGGGTTAGGGGGTACATACATGATTTGTATGGTTTGAATATGTCCAAACCTTGTTTATCAACTTGGATATGCTTACTATATGACATAAGAAGACTATGTACTTTGGTTTTTCATTTTTCTGATTTTTTTAATTTTCTGCCCATTTGAATCTTGGTCAAATCCTAGGATTGAACATGATTTAAACAAGTTTATAACATGAAATGAAAAGGTAAGGATGGATCCTTCTTAGTCACTCTAAAATGAAGCTTTTGGGATGTGTTCTTGAAATTTCCATGTTTGAAACCCAAAACGACCTCTCTTCATGCTAGACTTCATAAGATCGACCGAGTTTAGGGTTAGGAGGTAGATACATGATTTGTATTGTTTGAATATGTCCAAACCTTGTTTATCAACTTGGACATGCTTACTATATATGACATAAGAAGACTTTATGTTTTTGTTTTTCATTTTTCTATTTTTTATGAATTTTATGCCCATTTGAATCTTTTGGTCAAATCCTAGGTTTGACAAAGATTTAAACAAGTTTAAAATATGAAAATGAAAAGGTAAGCATGGATCCTTCTTAGTTACTCTAAAATAAAGCTTTTGGGAGGTTCTTAAAATTTCCATGTTTGAAACCCTAAACCACTTCCCTTCATGATTGACTTCATAAGACAGAGTTTAGGGGTAGGGGTAGATATATATACATGAGTTGTCTGGTTTTAATATGTCTAGACCTTGTTTATCAACTTTAATGCTTACTATATATATGACATAAGAATGGTATGTGCTTTGGTTTTTCATTCTTTTGATTTTTTTTTCTGAATTTGTATGCCCATTTGAATCTTGGTCAAATCCTAGGCGGTTTGACCAAGATTTAAACAAGTTTAAAACATGAAAATGAAAAGGGGAGTCTGTATCCTTCATAGTCACTCTAAAATGAAGCTTTTGGGATGTTCTTGAAATTTCCATGTTTGAAACCCAAAACGACTTCTCTTCATGCTAGACTTCATAAGATCGACCGAGTTTAGGGTTAGGGGGTAGATACATGATTTGTATGGTTTGAATATGTCCAAAAACCTTGTTAATTTATCAACTTTAATGCTTACTATATATGACATAAGAAAACTATATGCTTTTGTTTTTCATTTTTATGATTTTTTTATGAATTTTATGCCCATTCGAATCTTTTGGTCAAATCCTAGGTTTGACAAAGATTTAAACAAGTTTAAAATATGAAAATGAAAAGGTAAGCATGGATCCTTCTTAGTCACTCTAAAATAAAGCTTTTGGGAGGTTCTTGAAATTTCCATGTTTGAAACCCAAAACCACTTCTCTTCATGATTAACTTCATAAGACAGAGTTTAGGGTTAGGGGTAGATATATACATGAGTTGTCTGGTTTTAATATGTCTAGACCTTGTTTATCAACTTTAATGCTTACTATATATATGACATAAGAATGCTATGTGCTTTGGTTTTTCATTCTTTTGATTTTTTTTCTGAATTTGTATGCCCATTTGAATCTTGGTCAAATCCTAGGCGGTTTGACCAAGATTTAAACAAGTTTAAAACATGAAAATGAAAAGGGAAGTCTGTATCCTTCTTAGTCACTCTAAAATGAAGCTTTTAGGATGTTCTTGAAATTTCCATGTTTGAAACCCAAAACGACTTCTCTTCATGCTAGACTTCATAAGATCGACCGAGTTTAGGGTTTGGGGGTAGATACATGATTTGTATGGTTTGAATATGTCCAAACCTTGTTTATCAACTTGGATATGCTTACTATATGACATAAGAAGACTATGTACTTTGGTTTTTCATTTTTCTGATTTTTTTAATTTTCTGCCCATTTGAATCTTGGTCAAATCCTAGGATTGAACATGATTTAAACAAGTTTATATCATGAAATGAAAAGGTAAGGATGGATCCTTCTTAGTCACTCTAAAATGAAGCTTTGGGATGTGTTCTTGAAATTTCCATGTTTGAAACCAAAACGACTTCTCTTCATGCTAGACTTCATAAGATCGACCGAGTTTAGGGTTAGGGGGTAGATACATGATTTGTATGGTTTGAATATGTCCAAAAACCTTGTTAATTTATCAACTTTAATGCTTACTATATATGACATAAGAAAACTATATGCTTTTGTTTTTCATTTTTATGATTTTTTTATGAATTTTATGCCCATTCGAATCTTTTGGTCAAATCCTAGGTTTGACAAAGATTTAAACAAGTTTAAAATATGAAAATGAAAAGGTAAGCATGGATCCTTCTTAGTCACTCTAAAATAAAGCTTTTGGGAGGTTCTTGAAATTTCCATGTTTGAAACCCAAAACCACTTCTCTTCATGATTAACTTCATAAGACAGAGTTTAGGGTTAGGGGTAGATATATACATGAGTTGTCTGGTTTTAATATGTCTAGACCTTGTTTATCAACTTTAATGCTTACTATATATATGACATAAGAATGCTATGTGCTTTGGTTTTTCATTCTTTTGATTTTTTTTCTGAATTTGTATGCCCATTTGAATCTTGGTCAAATCCTAGGCGGTTTGACCAAGATTTAAACAAGTTTAAAACATGAAAATGAAAAGGGAAGTCTGTATCCTTCTTAGTCACTCTAAAATGAAGCTTTTAGGATGTTCTTGAAATTTCCATGTTTGAAACCCAAAACGACTTCTCTTCATGCTAGACTTCATAAGATCGACCGAGTTTAGGGTTTGGGGGTAGATACATGATTTGTATGGTTTGAATATGTCCAAACCTTGTTTATCAACTTGGATATGCTTACTATATGACATAAGAAGACTATGTACTTTGGTTTTTCATTTTTCTGATTTTTTTAATTTTCTGCCCATTTGAATCTTGGTCAAATCCTAGGATTGAACATGATTTAAACAAGTTTATATCATGAAATGAAAAGGTAAGGATGGATCCTTCTTAGTCACTCTAAAATGAAGCTTTGGGATGTGTTCTTGAAATTTCCATGTTTGAAACCAAAACGACTTCTCTTCATGCTAGACTTCATAAGATCGACCGAGTTTAGGGTTAGGGGTAGATACATGATTTGTATGGTTTGAATATGTCCAAACCTTGTTAATTTATCAACTTTAATGCTTACTATATGACATAAGAAAACTATCTGCTTTGTTTTTTCTTTTTCTGTTTTTTATTTATTTTGGTAACCATTTGAATCTTGTCAAATCCTAGGTTTGACCAAGATAATTTAAACAAGTTTAAAACATGAAAATGAAAAGGGAAGCATGTATCGTTCTTAGTCACTCTAAAATGAAGCTTTTGGGAGGTTTTTGAAATTTCCATGTTTGAAACCCAAAACCACTTCTCTTCACATGCTTGACTTCATAAGACAGAGTTTAGTGTTAGGGGGTATAGATACATGATTTGTATGGTTTCATATGTCTAGACCTTGTTTATCAACTTTAATGCTTACTATATGACATAAGAAGACTATGTGATTTGGTTTTTCATTTTTCTGTTTTTATTTTATTTTTCTGCCCATTTGAATCTTGTTGGTCAAATCCTAGGTTTGACCAAGATTTAGACAAGTTTAACACGTGAAAACGAATAAGTAAGCCTGGATCCTTCTTAGTCACTCCAAAATGTACCAATTGATAGATGTGTTAACTTTGCTTCATGGAAAAAATAATGTCATGTAAATGAGTTAACTTGGATTTCCTACCCTTGAATCCATAGGAAACTTTGTTCTACTACACTATAATAATCAACCGAGTTTTTACACCAACAGGTCTGTCACTTACGTGTGGTGCCCACGCGTGAGGTCCCACACTTCAGTGAGCACAAGTCACGTGCAATAGGTACGCAAACTCCCAGCCATCTTCTTTGTCAAGAGAAGACGCATCAGCATGCGTATTGGAAGTCTCTGAGTCCTTCAGGATCTTTCGGTTGTCACTCTCACACACAAAAAACAAATCTCTCTCATTCTCGGCCTCGCTCGACTCGCTCGCTCGCTCGCACCTCCTGCTCACTGACAAACCCTGCACAATAGTCAACATCGTCAGCCGAAAAAGGGGAGACACCATAATGCTCTCCCTTCTTTTGTCCTTCCGAGTGATCCCTCTTCCTCCGAGTTTCACTAGCTAGACGGGCAAACACACATGTGCTGCATAGTAATAATAAAAAGGTAGAAAAATCGATATACGAATCTATAATTAAATAAGTTAAACTAGGGTTTTGCCCAGTACTATAGATCAAGGTTCAAAAAATTCCAACTACGGGGTTCGAACAACACGATTCTAATCCAAGATTTTTTTCTACCTCATCCAAATGGCCTCAAACTATAGGGTTAGCACCTATCTAGTGCAGTATGTGTGAAAATGTATGCACTATGTGTGCTATAACTTGTATGTCTTTCAAATTTGAACCAAATTTGAATAAGTTTGAAATATTTGAAAAGTGGCTTTTGGTTTATACGTTTGAAACCCAAAACGAATTCTCTTCATGCTAGACTTCATAAGACCGAGTTTAGGGTTAGGGGGTAGATACATGATTTGTCTGGTTTTAATATGTCTAAACCTTGTTTATCAATTTTAATGCTAACTATATGACATAAGAAGACTATGTGCTTTGGTTTTTCATTTTTCTGTTTTTTTAAAATTTTATGCCCATATATTTGAATCTTGGTCAAATCCTAGGTTTGACAAAGATTTAAACAAGTTTATAACATGAAATGAAAATGTAAGGATGGATCCTTCTTAGTCACTCTAAAATGAAGCTTTTGGGATGTGTTCTTGAAATTTCCATGTTTGAAACCCAAAACGACTTCTCTTCATGCTAGACTTCATAAGATCGACCGAGTTTAGGGTTAGGGGTATCTACATGATTTGTCTGGTTTGAATATGTCCAAACCTTGTTTATCAACTTGAATATGCTTACTATATGACATAAGAAGACTTTGTACTTTGGTTTTTCATTTTTCTGATTTTTTAAATTTTCTGCCCATTTGAATCTAGCTTGGTCAAATCCTAGGATTGAACATGATTTAAACAAGTTTATAACATGAAATGAAAAGGTAAGTATGGATCCTTCTTAGTCACTCTAAAATGAAGCTTTTGGGATGTGTTCTTGAAATTTCTATGTTTGAAACCCAAAACGACTTCTCTTCATGCTAGACTTCATAAGATCAACCGAGTTTAGGGTTAGGGGGTACATATATGATTTGTATGGTTTGAATATGTCCAAACCTTGTTTATCAACTTGGATATGCTTACTATATGACATAAGAAGAATATGTACTTTGGTTTTTCATTTTTCTGATTTTTTTAATTTTCTGCCCATTTGAATCTTGGTCAAATCCTAGGATTGAACATGATTTCAACAAGTTTATAACATGAAATGAAAAGGTAAGGATGGATCTTTCTTAGTCACTCTAAAATGAAGCTTTTGGGATGTGTTCTTGAAATTTCCATGTTTGAAACCCAAAACGACTTCTCTTCATGCTAGACTTCATAAGATCGACCGAGTTTAGGGTTAGGGGGTAGATACATGATTTGTATTGTTTGAATATTTCCAAACCTTGATTATCAACTTGGAAATGCTTACTATATATGACATAAGAAGACTATATGCTTTTGTTTTTCATTTTTCTGTTTTTTATGAATTTTATGCCCATTTGAATCTTTTGGTCAAATCCTAGGTTTGACAAAGATTTAAACAAGTTTAAAATATGAAAATGAAAAGGTAAGAATGGATCCTTCTTAGTCACTCTAAAATAAAGCTTTTGGGAGGTTCTTGAAATTTCCATGTTTGAAAACCAAAACCACTTCTCTTCATGATTAACTTCATAAGACAGAGTTTAGGGTTAGGGGTAGTGATACGTCTCCGACGTATCGATAATTTCTTATGTTCTATGCCACATTATTGATGTTATCTACATATTTTATGCACACTTTATGTCATATTCGTGCATTTTCTGGAACTAACCTATTAACAAGATGCCGAAGTGCCGATTCTTTGTTTTACGCTGTTTTTGGTTTCAGAAATCCTAGTAACGAAATATTCTCGGAATCGGACGAAATCAACGCCCAGGTTCCTATTTTTCCCGAACCATCCAGAACACCCGAGAGCCGCGAGGAGGGAGCCCTGGGGCCCCACACCACACCCTGGCGCGGCCGAGGGGGCCGCGCCGCCCTATGGTGTGGGCCCCCCAGAAGCCCTCCTGCGCCGCCTCTTCGCCTATATAAAGCCTCCGTCGCGAAAACCCTGATGCGTTCGACGAAACCCACAGAAACCTTCCAGAGCCGCCGCCATCGCGAAGCCAAGATCTCGGGGACAGGAGTCTCTGTTCCGGCACGCTGCCGGAACGGGGAAGTGCCCCCGGAAGGCTTCTCCATCGACACCGCTGCCATCTCCACCACCATCTTCATCACCGCTGCTGCTCCCATGAGGAGGGAGTAGTTCTCCATCGAGGCTCGGGGCTGTACCGGTAGCTATGTGGTTCATCTCTCTCTCCTATGTACTTCAATACAATAATCTCATGAGCTGCCTTACATGATTGAGATTCATATGATGATGCTTGTAATCTAGATGTCATTATGCTAGTCAAGTGAGTTTTACTTATGTGATCTCCGGAGACTCCTTGTCCCACGTGTGTAAAGGTGACAGTGTGTGCACCGTGTGGGTCTCTTAGGCTATATTTCACAGAATACTTATTCACTGTTGAATGGCATAGTGAGGTGCTTATTTATATCTCTTTATGATTGCAATGTGTTTGTATCACAATTTATCTATGTGCTACTCTAGCAATGTTATTAAAGTAGTTATATTCCTTCTGCACGTGTGTAAAGGTGACAGTGTGTGCACCGTGTTAGTACTTGGTTTATGCTATGATCATGATCTCTTGTAGATTGCGAAGTTAACTATTGCTATGATAATATTTATGTGATCTATTCCTCCTACATATGCATGAAGGTGACAGTGTGCATGCTATGTTAGTACTTGGTTTAGTCTTTTGATCTATCTTACACTATAAGGTTACTTAAATATGAACAAATTGTGGAGCTTGTTAACTCCGGCATTGAGGGTTCGTGTAATCCTACGCAATGTGTTCATCATCCAACAAGAGTGTAGAGTATGCATTTATCTATTCTGTTATGTGATCAATGTTGAGAGTGTCCACTAGTGAAAGTGTAATCCCTAGGCCTTGTTCCTAAATCTTTGCGTTACTCTTTGCTTGTTCTTTGTTTCTTGTGTTACTACTGCTGCAATACTACCACCATCAACTACACGCCAGCAAGCTATTTTCTGGCACCGTTGCTACTGCTCATATATATTCATACCACCTGTATTTCACTATCTCTTCGCCGAACTAGTGCACCTATTAGGTGTGTTGGGGACACAAGAGACTTCTTGCTTTGTGGTTGCAGGGTTGCATGAGAGGGATATCTTTGAGCTCTTCCTCCCTGAGTTCGATAAACCTTGGGTGATCCACTTAAGGGAAAACTTGTCTTGTTCTACAAACCTCTGCTCTTGGAGGCCCAACAACATCTCTACAGGAAAGGAGGGGGAACGTAGACATCAAGCTAATTTTCTGGCGCCGTTGCCGGGGAGGAAAGGTAAAAGGTACTCACACTCCGGACCTCGGCTACCAAGCTATTTTCCGGCGCCGTAAGTACTCAAAGCTATTTCCTTTAGATCCTGCAATTGCAACTTTTTGTTTCTTGTTTACACTAGTAAGGCATAATGGACAACAATGAGCTTTTTACTCTATTTCCTGATTTAAGACATGGATGGTTTGATCCGAAAATTAAAAAACCCATGGAACATGTTAGTATGAACACTTTGAATACCATTGTTGCTAATGATATGGAAAATTCTAAGCTTGGGGAAGCTGGTTTTCATGATCTTTTTAGTCCCCCAAGCATTGAGGAGAAAATTTTCTTTGATAATACTTTGCCTCCTATTTATGATGATTATAATGATATTGGTCTTTTAGTGCCGCCTACTATGGAGAGTAATTTTTATGATGATAATACTATGCCTCCTACACTTGATGAGAATAATAATGATAGCTACTTTGTTGAATTTGCTCCTACTACAATTAATAAGAATAACTATGCTTATGTTGGGAGTAGTAATAATTTTATGCATGAGACTCATGATAAGAATGCTTTATGTGATAGTTATATTGTTGAGTTTGCTCATGACATTACTGAAAGTTATTATGAGAGAGGAAAATATGGTTGTAGAAATTTTCATGTTACTAAAACACCTCTCTATGTGCTGAAATTTTTGAAGCTATACTTGTTTTATCTTCCTATGCTTGTTACTTTGCTTTTCATGAACTTGTTTATTTACAAGATTCCTATGCATAGGAAGCATGTTAGACTTAAATGTGTTTTGAATTTGCCTCTGGATGCTCTCTTTCGCTTCAACTACTATTTCTTATGAGTGCATCATTAAAACTGCTGAGCCCATCTTAATGGCTATAAAGAAAGAACTTCTTGGGAGATAACCCATGTGTTATTTTGCTACAGTAATTTGTTTTATATTTGTGTCTTGGAAGTTGTTTACTACTGTAGCAACCTCTCCTTATCTTAGTTTTGTGTTTTGTTGTGCCAAGTAAAGTCTTTGATAGTAAAGTCAATACTAGATTTGGATTACTGCGCAGAAACTGTTTTCTTGCTGTCACGAATCTGGGCCTAATTATCTGTAGGTAACTCAGAAAATTATGCCAATTTACGTGAGTGATCCTCAGATATGTACGCAACTTTCATTCAATTTGAGCATTTTCATCTGAGCAAGTCTGGTGCCATTTTAAAATTCGTCTTTATGGACTGTTCTGTTTTGACAGATTCCGCCTTTTATTTTGCATTGCTTCTTTCGCTGTGTTGGGTGGATTTCTTTGTTCCATTACCTTCCAGTAGCTTTGGGCAATATCCAGAAGTGTTAAGAATGATTGTGTCACCTCTGAACATGTGAGTTTTTGATTATGCACTAACCCTCTAATGAGTTTGTTTCGAGTTTGGTGTGAAGGAAGTTTTCAAGGGTCAAGAGAGGAGGATGATATACTATGATCAAGAAGAGTGAAAAGTCTAAGCTTGGGGATGCCCCGGTGGTTCACCCCTACATATTTCAAGAAAACTCAAGCGTCTAAGCTTGGGGATGCCCAAGGCATCCCCTTCTTCATCGACAAATTATCAGGTTCCTTCTCTTGAAACTATATTTTTATTCGGTCACATCTTATGTGCTTTACTTGGAGCGTCTGTATGCTTTTATTTTCGTTTGTGTTTGAATAAATTGGATTACATCATGCTTGTGTGGGAGAGAGACACGCTCCGCTGTTGCATATGAACACATGTGTTCTTAGCATTTAGTATTCATGGTGAAGTTTCTTCTTCGTTAAATTGTTATATGGTTGGAATTGGAAAATGATACATGTAGTAATTGCTATAAATGTCTTGGGTAATATGATACTTGGCAATTGTTGTGCTCATGTTTAAGCTCTTGCATCATATACTTTGCACCCATTAATGAAGAAATACATAGAGCTTGCTAAAATTTGGTTTGCATATTTGGTCTCTCTAAGGTCTAGATAATTTCTAGTATTGAGTTTGAACAACAAGGAAGACGGTGTAGAGTCTTATAATGTTTTCAATATGTCTTTTATGTGAGTTTTGCTGCACCTGTTCATCCTTGTGTTTGTTTCAAATAAGCCTTGCTAGCCTAAACCTTGTATCGAGAGGGAATACTTCTCATGCATCCAAAATACTTGAGCCAACCACTATGCCATTTGTGTCCACCATACCTACCTACTACATGGTATTTCTCCGCCATTCCAAAGTAAATTGCTTGAGTGCTACCTTTAAAATTCCATCATTCACCTTTGCAATATATAGCTCATGGGACAAATAGCTTAAAAACTATTGTGGTATTGAATATGTAATTATGCACTTTATCTCTTATTAAGTTGCTTGTTGTGCGATAACCATGTTTTCTAGGGACGCCATCAACTACTCTTTGTTGAATTTCATGTGAGTTGCTATGCATGTTCGTCTTGTCTGAAGTAAGAGCGATCTACCACCTTATGGTTAAGCATGCATATTGTTAGAGAAGAACATTGGGCCGCTAACTAAAGCCATGATCCATGGTGGAAGTTTCAGTTTTGGACAAATATCCTCAATCTCAAATGAGAAAATTATTAATTGTTGTTACATGCTTATGCATAAAAGAGGAGTCCATTATCTGTTGTCTATGTTGTCCCGGTATGGATGTCTAAGTTGAAGAATAATCAATAGCGAGAAATCCAATGCGAGCTTTCTCCTTAGACCTTTGTACAGGCGGCATAGAGGTACCCCTTTGTGACACTTGGTCAAAACATGTGCATTGTGATGATCCGGTAGTCCAAGCTAATTAGGACAAGGTGCGGGCACTATTAGTACACTATGCATGAGGCTTGCAACTTGTAAGATATAACTTACATGATACATATGCTTTATTACTACCGTTGACAAAATTGTTTCATGTTTTCAAAATCAAAGCTCTAGCACAAATATAGCAATCGATGCTTTTCCTCTATGGAGGACAATTCTTTTACTTTCAATGTTGAGTCAGTTCACCCATTTCTCTCCACCTCAAGAAGCAAACACTTGTGTGAACTGTGCATTGATTCCTACATACTTGCTTATTGCATTTATTATATTACTCTATGTTGACAATATCCATGAGATATACATGTTATAAGTTGAAAGCAACCGCTGAAACTTAATCTTCCTTTGTGTTGCTTCAATACCTTTACTTTGAATTATTGCTTTATGAGTTAACTCTTATGCAAGACTTATTGATGCTTGTCTTGAAGTGCTATTCATGAAAAGTCTTTGCTATATGATTCACTTGTTTACTCATGTCATATACATTGTTTTGATCGCTGCATTCACTACATATGCTTTACAAATAGTATGATCAAGATTATGATGGCATGTCACTCCAGAAATTATACGTGTGTTATCGTTTTACCGCTGGGACGACGAGAACTAAGCTTGGGGATGCTGATACGTCTCCGACGTATCGATAATTTCTTATGTTCTATGCCACATTATTGATGTTATCTACATGTTTTATGCACACTTTATGTCATATTCGTGCATTTTCTGGAACTAACCTATTAACAAGATGCCGAAGTGCCAGTTGCTGTTTTCTGCTGTTTTTGGTTTCAGAAATCCTAGTAACGAAATATTCTCGGAATCGGACGAAATCAACGCCAAGGTTCCTATTTTTCCCGGAACCATCCAGAACACCCGAGAGCCGCCAGAGGGGAGCCCTGGGGGCCCCACACCACACCCTGGCGCGGCCAGAGGGGGGGCCGCGCCGCCCTATGGTGTGGGCCCCCTAAGCCCTCTGCGCCGCCTCTTCGCCTATATAAAGCCTCCGTCGCGAAAACCCCGATGCGTTCGACGAAACCCACGTAAACCTTCCGGAGCCGCCGCCATCGAAGCCAAGATCTGGGGGACAGGAGTCTCTGTTCCGGCACGCTGCCGGAACGGGGAAGTGCCCCCGGAAGGCTTCTCCATCGACACCGCTGCCATCTCCACCGCCATCTTCATCACCGCTGCTGCTCCCATGAGGAGGGAGTAGTTATCCATCGAGGCTCGGGGCTGTACCGGTAGCTATGTGGTTCATCTCTCTCCTATGTACTTCAATACAATAATCTCATGAGCTGCCTTACATGATTGAGATTCATATGATGATGCTTGTAATCTAGATGTTATTATGCTAGTCAAGTGAGTTTTACTTATGTGATCTCCGGAGACTCCTTGTCCCACGTGTGTAAAGGTGACAGTGTGTGCACCGTGTGGGTCTCTTAGGCTATATTTCACAGAATACTTATTCACTGTTGAATGGCATAGTGAGGTGCTTATTTATATCTCTTTATGATTGCAATGTGTTTGTATCACAATTTATCTATGTGCTACTCTAGCAATGTTATTAAAGTAGTTATATTCCTCCTGCACGTGTGTAAAGGTGACAGTGTGTGCACCGTGTTAGTACTTGGTTTATGCTATGATCATGATCTCTTGTAGATTGCGAAGTTAACTATTGCTATGATAATATTGATGTGATCTATTCCTCCTACATATGCATGAAGGTGACAGTGTGCATGCTATGTTAGTACTTGGTTTAGTCTTTTGATCTATCTTACACTATAAGGTTACTTAAATATGAACAAATTGTGGAGCTTGTTAACTCCGGCATTGAGGGTTCGTGTAATCCTACGCAATGTGTTCATCATCCAACAAGAGTGTAGAGTATGCATTTATCTATTCTGTTATGTGATCAATGTTGAGAGTGTCCACTAGTGAAAGTGTAATCCCTAGGCCTTGTTCCTAAATACTGCGTTACTACTGCTTGTTTACTTGTTTCTTGTGTTACTACTGCGCAATACTACCACCATCAACTACACGCCAGCAAGCTATTTTCTGGCACCGTTGCTACTGCTCATATATATTCATACCACCTGTATTTCACTATCTCTTCGCCGAACTAGTGCACCTATTAGGTGTGTTGGGGACACAAGAGACTTCTTGCTTTGTGGTTGCAGGGTTGCATGAGAGGGATATCTTTGACCTCTTCCTCCCTGAGTTCGATAAACCTTGGGTGATCCACTTAAGGGAAAACTTGCTGCTGTTCTACAAACCTCTGCTCTTGGAGGCCCAACACTGTCTACAGGAAAGGAGGGGGAACGTAGACATCAGGTAGATATATACATGAGTTGTCTGGTTTTAATATGTCTAGACCTTGTTTATCAACTTTAATGCTTACTATATATATAACATAAGAATGCTATGTGATTTGGCTTTTCATTCTTTTGATTTTTTTTTTCTGAATTTGTATGCCCATTTGAATCTTGGTCAAATCCTAGGCGGTTTGACCAAGATTTAAACAAGTTTAAAACATGAAAATGAAAAGGGAAGTTTGTATCCTTCTTAGTCACTCTAAAATGAAGCTTTTAGGATGTTCTTGAAATTTCCATGTTTGAAACCCAAAACGACTTCTCTTTATGCTAGACTTCATAAGATCGACCGAGTTTAGGGTTAGGGGTAGATACATGATTTGTATGGTTTGAATATGTCCAAAGCTTGTTTATCAACTTGGATATGCTTACTATATGACATAAGAAGACTATGTACTTTGGTTTTTCATTTTTCTGATTTTTTTAATTTTCTGCCCATTTGAATCTTGGTCAAATCCCAGGATTGAACATGATTTAAACAAGTTTATAACATGAAATGAAAAGGTAAAGATGGATACTTCTTAGTCACTCTAAAATGAAGCTTTTGGGATGTGTTCTTGAAATTTCCATGTTTGAAACCCAAAACGACTTCTCTTCATGCTAGACTTCATAAGATCGACCGAGTTTAGGGTTAGGGGTAGATACATGATTTGTATGGTTTGAATATGTCCAAACCTTGTTAATTTATCAACTTTAATGCTTACTATATGACATAAGAAAACTATCTGATTTGTTTTTTTCTTTTTTCTGTTTTTTTTATTTTAGTAACCATTTGAATCTTGTCAAATCCTAGTTTTGACCAAGATAATTTAAACAAGTTTAAAACATGAAAATGAAAAGGGAAGCATGTATCGTTCTTAGTCACTCTAAAATGAAGCTTTTGGGAGGTTTTCGAAATTTCCATGTTTGAAACCCAAAACTACTTCTCTTCACATGCTTGACTTCATAAGACAGAGTTTAGGGGTTAGGGGGTATAGATACATGATTTGTATGGTTTCATATGTCTAGACCTTGTTTATCAACTTTAATGCTTACTATATGACATAAGAAGACTATGTGATTTGGTTTTTCATTTTTCTGTTTTTATTTTATTTTTCTGCCCATTTGAATCTTGTTGGTCAAATCCTAGGTTTGACCAAGATTTAGACAAGTTTAACACGTGAAAACGAATAAGTAAGCCTGGATCCTTCTTAGTCACTCCAAAATGTACCAATTGATATATGTGTTAACTTTGCTTCATGGAAAAAATAATGTCATGTAAATGAGTTAACTTGGATTTCCTACCCTTGAATCCATAGGAAACTTTGTTCTAATACACTATAATAATCAACCGAGTTTTTACACCAACAGGTCTGTCACTTACGTGTGGTACCCACGCGTGAGGTCCCACACTTCAGTGAGCACAAGTCAGGTGCAATAGGTACGCAAACTCCCAGCCATCTTCTTTGTCAAGAGAAGATGCATCAGCATGCGTATTGGAAGTCTCTGAGTCCTTCAGGATCCTTTGGTTGTCACTCTCACACAAAAAAACAAATCTCTCTCATTCTCGGACTCGCTCGACTCGCTCGCTCGCTCGCACCTCCTGCTCACTGACAAACCCTGCACAATAGTCAACATCGTCAGCCGAAAAAGGGGAGACACCATAATGCTCTCCCTTCTTTTGTCCTTCCGAGTGATCCCTCTTCCTCCGAGTTTCACTAGCTAGACGGGCAAACACACATGTGCTGCATAGTAATAATAAAAAGGTAGAAAAATCGATATTCGAATCTATAATTAAATAGGTTAAACTAGGGTTTTGCCCAGTACTACAGATCAAGGTTCAAAAAAATCCAACTACGGGGTTCGAACAACACGATTCTAATCCAAGAATTTTTTCTACCTCATCCAAATGGCCTCAAACTATAGGGTTAGCATCTATCTAGTGCAGTATGTGTGAAAATGTATGCACTATGTGTGCTATAACTTGTATGTCTTTCAAATTTGAACCAAATTTGAATAAGTTTGAAATATTTGAAAAAGGGGCTTTTGGCTTAAACGTTTGAAACGCAAAATGACTTCTCTTCATGCTAGACTTCATAAGACCGAGTTTAGGGTTAGGGGGTAGATACATGATTTTTATGGTTTTAATATGTCTAAACCTTGTTTATCAATTTTAATGCTAACTATATGACATAAGAGGACTATGTGCTTTGGTTTTTGATTTTTCTGTTTTTTTTTGAATTTTATGCCCATATATTTGAATCTTGGTCAAATCCTAGGTTTGACAAAGATTTAAACAAGTTTATAACATGAAATGAAAAGGTAAGGATGGATCCTTCTTAGTCACTCTAAAGTGAAGCTTTTGGGATGTGTTCTTGAAATTTCCATGTTTGAAACCCAAAACGACTTCTCTTCATGCTAGACTTCATAAGATCGACCGAGTTTAGGGTTAGGGGTAGATACATGATTTGTATGGTTTGAATATGTCCAAACCTTGTTAATTTATCAACTTTAATGCTTACTATATGACATAAGAAAACTATCTGATTTGTTTTTTCTTTTTTCTGTTTTTTTATTTTGGTAACCATTTGAATCTTGTCAAATCCTAGTTTTGACCAAGATAATTTAAACAAGTTTAAAACATGAAAATGAAAAGGGAAGCATGTATCGTTCTTAGTCACTCTAAAATGAAGCTTTTGGGAGGTTTTCGAAATTTCCATGTTTGAAACCCAAAACCACTTCTCTTCACATGCTTGACTTCATAAGACAGAGTTTAGGGGTTAGGGGGTATAGATACATGATTTGTATGGTTTCATATGTCTAGACCTTGTTTATCAACTTTAATGCTTACTATATGACATAAGAAGACTATGTGATTTGGTTTTTCATTTTTCTGTTTTTATTTTATTTTTCTGTCCATTTGAATCTTGTTGGTCAAATCCTAGGTTTGACCAAGATTTAGACAAGTTTAACACGTGAAAACGAATAAGTAAGCCTGGATCCTTCTTAGTCACTCCAAAATGTACCAATTGATAGATGTTTTAACTTTGCTTCATGGAAAAAATAATGTCATGTAAATGAGTTAACTTGGATTTCCTACCCTTGAATCCATAGGAAACTTTGTTCTAATACACTATAATAATCAACCGAGTTTTTACACCAACAGGTCTGTCACTTACGTGTGGTGCCCACGCGTGAGGTCCCACACTTCAGTGAGCACAAGTCACGTGCAATAGGTACGCAAACTCCCAGCCATCTTCTTTGTCAAGAGAAGACGCATCAGCATGCGTATTGGAAGTCTCTGAGTCCTTCAGGATCCTTCGGTTGTCACTCTCACACAAAAAAAACAAATCTCTCTCATTCTCGGCCTCGCTCGACTCGCTCGCTCGCTCGCTCGCACCTCCTGCTCACTGACAAACCCTGCACAATAGTCAACATCGTCAGCCGAAAAAGGGGAGACACCATAATGCTCTCCCTTCTTTTGTCCTTTCGAGTGATCCCTCTTCCTCCGAGATTCACTAGCTAGACGGGCAAACACACATGTGCTGCATAGTAATAATAAAAAGGTAGAAAAGTCGATATACGAATCTATAATTAAATAGGTTAAACTAGGGTTTTGCCCAGTACTACAGATCAAGGTTCAAAAAAATCCAACTACGGAGTTCGAACAACACGATTCTAATCCAAGAATTTTTTCTACCTCATCCAAATGGCCTCAAACTATAGGGTTAGCATCTATCTAGTGCAGTATGTGTGAAAATGTATGCTCTAGGTGTGCTATAACTTGTATGTCTTTCAAATTTGAACCAAATTTGAATATGTTTGAAATATTTGAAAAAGGGGCTTTTGGCTTAAACGTTTGAAACCCAAAACGACTTCTCTTCATGCTAGACTTCATAAGACCGAGTTTAGGGTTAGGGGGTAGATACACGATTTTTCTGGTTTTAATATGTCTAAACCTTGTTTATCAATTTTAATGCTAACTATATGACATAAGAAGACTATGTGCTTTGGTTTTTCATTTTTCTGTTTTTTTTTGAATTTTATGCCCATATATTTGAATCTTGGTCAAATCCTAGGTTTGACAAAGATTTAAACAAGTTTATAACATGAAATGAAAAGGTAAGGATGGATCCTTCTTAGTCACTCTAAAGTGAAGCTTTTGGGATGTGTTCTTGAAATTTCCATGTTTGAAACCCAAAACGACTTCTCTTCATGCTAGACTTCGTAAGATCGACCGAGTTTAGGGTTAGGGGTAGATACATGATTTGTATGGTTTGAATATGTCCAAACCTTGTTAATTTATCAACTTTAATGCTTACTATATGACATAAGAAAACTATCTGATTTGTTTTTTCTTTTTTCTGTTTTTTTATTTTGGTAACCATTTGAATCTTGTCAAATCCTAGTTTTGACCAAGATAATTTAAACAAGTTTAAAACATGAAAATGAAAAGGGAAGCATGTATCGTTCTTAGTAACTCTAAAATGAAGCTTTTGGGAGGTTTTCGAAATTTCCATGTTTGAAACCCAAAACCACTTCTCTTCACATGCTTGACTTCATAAGACAGAGTTTAGGGGTTAGGGGGTATAGATACATGATTTGTATGGTTTCATATGTCTAGACCTTGTTTATCAACTTTAATGCTTACTATATGACATAAGAAGACTATGTGATTTGGTTTTTCATTTTTCTGTTTTTATTTTATTTTTCTGCCCATTTGAATCTTGTTGGTCAAATCCTAGGTTTGACCAAGATTTAGATAAGTTTAACACGTGAAAACGAATAAGTAAGCCTGGATCCTTCTTAGTCACTCCAAAATGTACCAATTGATAGATGTGTTAACTTTGCTTCATGGAAAAAATAATGTCATGTAAATGAGTTAACTTGGATTTCCTACCCTTGAATCCATAGGAAACTTTGTTCTAATGCACTATAATAATCAACCGAGTCTTTACACCAACAGGTCTGTCACTTACGTGTGGTGCCCACGCGTGAGGTCCCACACTTCAGTGAGCAAAAGTCACGTGCAATAGGTACGCAAACTCCCAACCATCTTCTTTGTCAAGATAAGACGCATCAGCATGCGTATTGGAAGTCTCTGAGTCCTTCAGGATCCTTCGGTTGTCCCTCTCACACAAAAAAAACAAATCTCTCTCATTCTCGGCCTCGCTCGACTCGCTCGCTCGCTCGCTCGCTCGCACCTCCTGCTCACTGACAAACCCTGCACAATAGTCAACATCGTCAGCCGAAAAAGGGGAGACACCATAATGCTCTCCCTTCTTTTGTCCTTTCGAGTGATCCCTCTTCCTCCGAGATTCACTAGCTAGACAGGCAAACACACATGTGCTGCATAGTAATAATAAAAAGGTAGAAAAGTCGATATACGAATCTATAATTAAATAGGTTAAACTAGGGTTTTGCCCAGTACTACAGATCAAGCTTCAAAAAAATCCAACTACGGAGTTCGAACAACACGATTCTAATCCAAGAATTTTTTCTACCTCATCCAAATGGCCTCAAACTATAGGGTTAGCATCTATCTAGTGCAGTATGTGTGAAAATGTATGCTCTATGTGTGCTATAACTTGTATGTCTTTCAAATTTGAACCAAATTTGAATAAGTTTGAAATATTTGAAAAAGGGGCTTTTGGCTTAAACGTTTGAAACCCAAAACGACTTCTCTTCATGCTAGACTTCATAAGACCGAGTTTAGGGTTAGGGGGTAGATACATGATTTTTCTGGTTTTAATATGTCTAAACCTTGTTTATCAATTTTAATGCTAACTATATGACATAAGAAGACTATGTGCTTTGGTTTTTCATTTTTCTGTTTTTTTTTTGAATTTTATGCCCATATATTTGAATCTTGGTCAAATCCTAGGTTTGACAAAGATTTAAACAAGTTTATAACATGAAATGAAAAGGTAAGGATGGATCCTTCTTAGTCACTCTAAAGTGAAGCTTTTGGGATGTGTTCTTGAAATTTCCATGTTTGAAACCCAAAACGACTTCTCTTCATGCTAGACTTCGTAAGATCGACCGAGTTTAGGGTTAGGGGTAGATACATGATTTGTATGGTTTGAATATGTCCAAACCTTGTTAATTTATCAACTTTAATGCTTACTATATGACATAAGAAAACTATCTGATTTGTTTTTTCTTTTTTCTGTTTTTTTATTTTGGTAACCATTTAACCATTTGAATCTTGTCAAATCCTAGTTTTGACCAAGATAATTTAAACAAGTTTAAAACATGAAAATGAAAAGGGAAGCATGTATCGTTCTTAGTCACTCTAAAATGAATCTTTTGGGAGGTTTTCGAAATTTCCATGTTTGAAACCCCAAACCACTTCTCTTCACATGCTTGACTTCATAAGACAGAGTTTAGGGGTTAGGGGGTATATATACATGATTTGTATGGTTTCATATGTCTAGACCTTGTTTATCAACTTTAATGCTTACTATATGACATAAGAAGACTATGTGATTTGGTTTTTCATTTTTCTGTTTTTATTTTATTTTTCTGCCCATTTGAATCTTGTTGGTCAAATCCTAGGTTTGACCAAGATTTAGACAAGTTTAACACGTGAAAACGAATAAGTAAGCCTGGATCCTTCTTAGTCACTCCAAAATGTACCAATTGATAGATGTGTTAACTTTGCTTCATGGAAAAAATAATGTCATGTAAATGAGTTAACTTGGATTTCCTACCCTTGAATCCATAGGAAACTTTGTTCTAATGCACTATAATAATCAACCGAGTCTTTACACCAACAGGTCTGTCACTTACGTGTGGTGCCCACGCGTGAGGTCCCACACTTCAGTGAGCAAAAGTCACGTGCAATAGGTACGCAAACTCCCAACCATCTTCTTTGTCAAGATAAGACGCATCAGCATGCGTATTGGAAGTCTCTGAGTCCTTCAGGATCCTTCGGTTGTCCCTCTCACACAAAAAAAAAAAAAATCTCTCTCATTCTCGGCCTCGCTCGACTCGCTCGCTCGCTCGCACCTCCTGCTCACTGACAAACCCTGCACAATAGTCAACATCGTCAGCCGAAAAAGGGGAGACACCATAATGCTCTCAATTCTTCTGTCCTTCCGAGTGATCCCTCTTCCTCCGAGTTTCACTAGCTAGACGGGCAAACACACATGTGCTGCATAGTAATAATAAAAAGGTAGAAAAATCGATATACGAATCTATAATTAAATAGGTTAAACTACGGTTTTGCCCAGTACTACAGATCAAGGTTCAAAAAAATCTAACTACGAGGTTCGAACAACACGATTCTAATCCAAGAATTTTTTCTACCTCATCCAAATGGCCTCAAACTATAGGGTTAGCATCTATCTAGTGCAGTATGTGTGAAAATGTATGCACTATGTGTGCTATAACTTGTATGTCTTTCAAATTTGAACCAAATTTGAATAAGTTTGAAATATTTGAAAAAGGGGCTTTTGGCTTAAACGTTTGAAACCCAAAACGACTTCTCTTCATGCTAGACTTCATAAGACCGAGTTTAGGGTTAGGGGGTAGATACATGATTTGTCTAGTTTTAATATGTCTAAACCTTGTTTATAAACTTTAATGCTAACTATATGACATAAGAAGACTATGTGCTTTGGTTTTTCATTTTTCTATTTTTTTTTTGAATTTTATGCCCATATATTTGAATCTTGGTCAAATCCTAGGTTTGACAAAGATTTAAACAAGTTTAAAACATGAAAATGAAAAGGGAAGCATGTATCCTTCTTAATTAGTCACTCTAAAATGAAGCTTTTGGGATGTGTTCTTGAAATTTCCATGTTTGAAACCCAAAACGACTTCTCTTCATGCTAGACTTTATAAGATCAACCGAGTTTAGGGTTAGGGGGTACATACATGATTTGTACGGTTTGAATATGTCCAAACCTTGTTTATCAACTTGGATATGCTTACTATATTACATAAGAAGACTATGTACTTTGGTTTTTCATTTTTCTGATTTTTTAAATTTTCTACCCATTTGAATCTTGGTCAAATCCTAGGGTTGAACATGATTTAAACAAGTTTATAACATGAAATGAAAAGGTAAGGATGGATCCTTCTTAGTCACTCTAACATGAAGCTTTTGGGATGTGTTCTTGAAATTTCCATGTTTGAAACCCAAAACAACTTCTCTTCATGCTAGACTTCATAAGATCGACCGAGTTTAGGGTTAGGGGTAGATACATGATTTGTATGGTTTGAATATGTCCAAAAACCTTGTTAATTTATCAACTTTAATGCTTACTATATATGACATAAGAAAACTATATGCTTTTGTTTTTCATTTTTATGATTTTTTATGAATTTTATGCCCATTTGAATCTTTTGGTCAAATCCTAGGTTTGACAAAGATTTAAACAAGTTTAAAATATGAAAATGAAAAGGTAAGCATGGATCCTTCTTAGTCACTCTAAAATAAAGCTTTTGGGAGGTTTTGAAGTTTCCATGTTTGAAACCCAAAACCACTTCTCTTCATGATTGACTTCATAAGACAGAGTTTAGGGTTAGGGGTAGATATATACATGAGTTGTCTGGTTTTAATATGTCTAGACCTTTTTTATCAACTTTAATGCTTACTATATATATGACATAAGAATGCTATGTGCTTTGGTTTTTCATTCTTTTTATTTTTTTCTGAATTTGTATGCCCATTTGAATCTTGGTCAAATCCTAGGCGGTTTGACCAAGATTTCAACAAGTTTAAAACATGAAAATGAAAAGGGAAGTCTGTATCCTTCTTAGTCACTCAAAAATGAAGCTTTTAGGATGTTCTTAAAATTTCCATGTTTGAAACCCAAAACGACTTCTCTTCATGCTAGACTTCATAAGACCGAGTTTAGGGTTAGGGGGTAGATACATGATTTGTCTGGTTTTAATATGTCTAAACCTTGTTTATCAACTTTAATGCTAACTATATGACATAAGAAGACTATGTGCTTTGGTTTTTCATTTTTCTGTTTTTTTTTTATTTTATGCCCATATGTTTGAATCTTGGTCAAATCCTAGGTTTGACAAAGATTTAAACAAGTTTATAACATGAAATGAAAAGGTAAGGATGGATCCTTCTTAGTCACTCTAAAATGAAGCTTTTGGGATGTGTTTTTGAAATTTCCATGTTAGAAACACAAAACGACTTCTCTTCATGCTAGACTTCATAAGATCGACCGAGTTTAGGGTTAGGGGGTAGATACATGATTTGTATGGTTTGAATATGTCCAAACCTTGTTTATCAACTTGGACATGCTTACTATATATGACATAAGAAGACTATATGCTTTTGTTTTTCATTTTTCTGTTTTTTATGAATTTTATGCCCATTTGAATCTTTTGGTCAAATCCTAGGTTTGACAAAGATTTAAACAAGTTTAAAATATGAAAATGAAAAGGTAAGCATGGATCCATCTTAGTCACTCTAAAATAAAGCTTTTGGGAGGTTCTTGAAATTTCCATGTTTGAAACCCAAAACCACTTCTCTTCTTGATTGACTTCATAAGACAGAGTTTAGGGGTAGGGGTAGATATATACATGAGTTGTCTGGTTTTAATATGTCTAGACCTTGTTTATCAACTTTAATGCTTACTATATATATGACATAAGAATGCTATGTGCTTTGTTTTTTCATTCTTATGATTTTTTTCTGAATTTGTATGCCCATTTGAATCTTGGTCAAATCCTAGGCGGTTTGACCAAGATTTAAACAAGTTTAAAACATGAAAATGAAAAGGGAAGTCTTGAGTAATGCTACACCTACGGATGCATCTTACGGAAAAATCTTACGGACTCAGCACGCAGAGGAAAGGATGAGAACGTGGCCCGATTTTTCAGGGCGGAATCAAAACTTAACCAATCAACAGGCTACACATTTGTCCGTGTACTTTCCGTAAGGCCAGAACGTCCGTAAGTGTAGGATTATTGTCCTTCTTAGTCACTCTAAAATGAAGCTTTTGGGATGTTCTTGAAATTTCCATGTTTGAAACCCAAAACGACTTCTCTTCATGCTAGACTTCATAAGATCGACCGAGTTTAGGGTTAGGGGGTAGATACATGATTTGTATGGTTTGAATATGTCCAAAAACCTTGTTAATTTATCAACTTTAATGCTTACTATATATGACATCAGAAAACTATATGCTTTTGTTTTTCATTTTTATGTTTTTTTATGAATTTTATGCCCATTTGAATCTTTTGGTCAAATCCTAGGTTTGACAAAGATTTAAACAAGTTTAAAATATGAAAATGAAAAGGTAAGCATGGATCCTTCTTAGTCACTTCAAAATAAAGCTTGTGGGAGGTTCTTGAAATTTCCATGTTTGAAACCCAAAACCACTTCTCTTCATGATTGACTTCATAAGACAGAGTTTAGGGTTAGGGGTAGATATATACATGAGTTGTCTGGTTTTAATATGTCTAGACCTTGTTTATCAACTTTAATGCTTACTATATATATGCCATAAGAATGCTATGTGCTTTGGTTTTTCATTCTTTTGATTTTTTTTCTGAATTTGTATGCCCATTTGAATCTTGGTCAAATCCTAGGCGGTTTTACCAAGATTTAAACAATTTTAAAACATGAAAATGAAAAGGGAAGTCTGTATCCTTCTTAGTCACTCTAAAATGAAGCTTTTAGGATGTTCTTGAAATTTCCATGTTTGAAACCCAAAACGACTTCTCTTCATGCTAGACTTCATAAGATCGACCGAGTTTAGGGTTAGGGGGTAGATACATGATTTGTATGGTTTGAATATGTCCAAACCTTGTTTATCAACTTGGATATGCTTACTATATGACATAAGGAGACTATTTACTTTGGTTTTTCATTTTTTCGATTTTTTTAATTTTCTGCCCATTTGAATCTTGGTCAAATCCTAGTATTGAACATGAGTTAAACAAGTTTATAACATGAAATGAAAAGGTAAGGATGGATCCTTCTTAGTCACTCTAAAATGAAGCTTTTGGGATGTGTTGTTGAAATTTCCATGTTTGAAACCCAAAACGACTTCTCTTCATGCTAGACTTCATAAGATCGACTGAGTTTAGGGTTTGGGGTAGATACATGATTTGTATGGTTTGAATATGTCCAAACCTTGTTAATTTATCAACTTTAATGCTTACTATATGACATAAGAAAACTATCTGCTTTGTTTTTTTCTTTTTTCTGTTTTTTTTATTTTGTTAACCATTTGAATCTTGTCAAATCCTAGGTTTGACCAAGATAATTTAAACAAGTTTAAAACATGAAAATGAAAAGGGAAGCATGTATCATTCTTAGTCACTCTAAAATGAAGCTTTTGGGAGGTTTTTGAAATTTCCATGTTTGAAACCCAAAACCACTTCTCTTCACATGCTTGACTTCATAAGACAGAGTTTAGGGGTTAGGGGTATAGATACATGATTTGTATGGTTTCATATGTCTAGACCTTGTTTATCAACTTTAATGCTTACTATATGACATAAGAAGACTATGTGATTTGGTTTTTCATTTTTCTGTTTTTATTTTATTTTTCTGCCCATTTGAATCTTGTTGGTCAAATCCTAGGTTTGACCAAGATTTAGACAAGTTTAACACGTGAAAACGAATAAGTAAGCCTGGATCCTTCTTAGTCACTCCAAAATGTACCAATTGATAGATGTGTTAACTTTGCTTCATGGAAAAAATAATGTCATGTAAATGAGTTAACTTGGATTTCCTACCCTTGAATCCATAGGAAACTGAGTTTTTACACCAATAGGTCTGTCACTTACGTGTGGTGCCCACGCGTGAGGTCCCACACTTCAGTGAGCACAAGTCACGTGCAATAGGTATGCAAACTCCCAGCCATCTTCTTTGTCAAGAGAAGACGCATCAGCATGCGTATTGGAAGTCTTTGGGTCCTTCAGGATCCTTCGGTTGTCCTTCTCACACAAAAAAACAAATCTCTCTCATTCTCGGCCTCGCTCGACTCGCTCGGTCGCACCTCCTGCTCACTGACAAACCCTGCACAATAGTCAACGTCGTCACCCGAAAAAGGGGAGACACCATAATGCTCTCCCTTGTTCTGTCCTTCCGAGTGATCCCTCTTCCTCCGAGTTTCACTAGCTAGACGGGCAAACACACATGTGCTGCATAGTAATAATAAAAAGGTAGAAAAATCGATATAGGAATCTATAATTAAATAGGTTAAACTAGGGTTTTGTCCAGTACTACAGATCAAGGTTCAAAAAAATCCAACTACGGGGTTCGAACAACACGATTCTAATCCAAGAATTTTTTCTACCTCATCCAAATGGCCTCAAACTATAGGGTTAGCATCTATCTAGTGCAGTATGTGTGAAAATGTATGCACTATGTGTGCTACAACTTGTATGTCTTTCAAATTTGAACCAAATTTGAATAAGTTTGAAATATTTGAAAAAGGGGCTTTTGGCTTAAACGTTTGAAACCCAAAACGACTTCTCTTCATGCTAGACTTCATAAGACCGAGTTTAGGGTTAGGGGGTAGATACATGATTTGTCTGGTTTTAATATGTCTAAACCTTGTTTATCAACTTTAATGCTAACTATATGACATAAGAAGACTATGTGCTTTGGTTTTTCATTTTTCTGTTTTTTTTTATTTTATGCCCATATATTTAAATCTTGGTCAAATCCTAGGTTTGACAAAGATTTAAACAAGTTTAAAACATGAAAATGAAAAGGGAAGCATGTATCCTTCTAAATTAGTCACTCTAAAATGAACCTTTTGGGATGTTCTTGCAATTTCCATGTTCGAAACCCAAAAAGACTTCTCTTCATGCTAGACTTCATAAGATCGACCGAGTTTAGGGTTAGGGGTATCTACATGATTTGTATGGTTTGAATATGTCCAAACCTTGTTTATCAACTTGGATATGCTTACTATATGACATAAGAAGACTGTGTACTTTGGTTTTTCATTTTTCTGATTTTTTTAATTTTCTGCCCATTTGAATCTTGGTCAAATCCTAGGGTTGAACATGATTTAAACAAGTTTATAACATGAAATGAAAAGGTAAGGATGGATCCTTCTTAGTCACTCTAAAATGAAGCTTTTGGGATGTGTTCTTGAAATTTCCATGTTTGAAACCCAAAACGACTTCTCTTAATGCTAGACTTCATAAGATCGACCGAGTTTAGGGTTAGGGGTAGATACATGATTTGTATGGTTTGACTATGTCCAAAAACCTTGTTAATTTATCAACTTTAATGCTTACTATATATGATATAAGAAAACTATATGCTTTTGTTTTTCATTTTTTTGTTTTTTATTTATTTTGGTAACCATTTGAATCTTGTCAAATCCTAGGTTTGACCAAGATAATTTAAACAAGTTTAAAACATGAAAATGAAAAGGGAAGCATGTATCGTTCTTAGTCACTCTAAAATGAAGCTTTTGGGAGGTTTTTGAAATTTCCATGTTTGAAACCCAAAACCACTTCTCTTCACATGCTTGACTTCATAAGACAGAGTTTAGGGGTTAGGGGGTATAGATACATGATTTGTATGGTTTCATATGTCTAGGACTTGTTTATCAACTTTAATGCTTACTATATGACATAAGAAGACTATGTGATTTGGTTTTTCATTTTTCTGTTTTTATTTTATTTTTCTGCCCATTTGAATCTTGTTGGTCAAATCCTAGGTTTGACCAAGATTTAGACAAGTTTAACACGTGAAAACGAATAAGTAAGCCTGGATCCTTCTTAGTCACTTCAAAATGTACCAATTGATAGATGTGTTAACTTTGCTTCATGGAAAAAATAATGTCATGTAAATGAGTTAACTTGGATTTCCTACCCTTGAATCCATAGGAAACTTTGTTCTAATGCACTATAATAATCAACCGAATTTTCACCAACAGGTCTGTCACTTATGTGTGGTGCCCACGTGTGAGGTCCCACACTTCAGTGAGCACAAGTCACGTGCAATAGGTACGCAAACTCCCAGCCATCTTCTTTGTCAAGAGAAGACGCATCAACATGCGTATTGGAAGTCTCTGGGTCCTTCAGGATCCTTCGGTTGTCCCTCTCACACAAAAAAAACAAATCTCTCTCATTCTCGGCCTCGCTCGACTCGCTCGCTCGCACCTCCTGCTCACTGAAAAACCCTGCACAATAGTCAACATCGTCACCCGAAAAAGGGGAGACACCATAATGCTCTCCCTTCTTCTGTCCTTCCGAGTGATACCTCTTCCTCCGAGTTTCACTAGCTAGACGGGCAAACACACATGTGCTTCATAGTAATAATAAAAAGGTAGAAAAATTGATATACGAATCTATAATTAAATAGGTTAAACTAGGGTTTTGCCCAGTACTACAGATCAAGGTTCAAAAAAATCCAACTACGGGGTTCGAACAACACGATTCTAATCCAAGAATTTTTTCTACCTCATCCAAATGGCCTCAAACTATAGGGTTAGCATCTATCTAGTGCAGTATGTGTGAAAATGTATGCACTATGTGTGCTATAACTTGTATGTCTTTCAAATTTGAACCAAATTTGAATAAGTTTGAAATATTTGAAAAAGGGGCTTTTGGCTTAAACGTTTGAAACCCAAAACGACCTCTCTTCATGCTAGACTTCATAAGACCGAGTTTAGGGTTAGGGGTAGATACATGATTTGTCTGGTTTTAATATGTCTAAACCTTGTTTATCAACTTTAATGCTAACTATATGACATAAGAAGACTATGTGCTTTGGTTTTTCATTTTTCTGTTTTTTATTTATTTTATGCCCATATATTTGAATCTTGGTCAAATCCTAGGTTTGACAAAGATTTAAACAAGTTTAAAACATGAAAATGAAAAGGGAAGCATGTATCCTTCTTAATTAGTCACTCTAAAATGAACCTTTTGGGATGTTCTTGAAATTTCCATGTTCGAAACCCAAAACGACTTCTCTTCATGCTAGACTTCATAAGATCAACCAAGTTTAGGGTTAGGGGTATCTACATGATTTGTATGGTTTGAATATGTTCAAACCTTGTTTATCAACTTGAATATGCTTACTATATGACATAAGAAGACTGTGTACTTTGGTTTTTCATTTTTCTGATTTTTTAAATTTTCTGCCCATTTGAATCTTTGTCAAATCCTAGGGTTGAACATGATTTAAACAAGTTTATAACATGAAATGAAAAGGGAAGCATGTATCGTTCTTAGTCACTCTAAAATGAAGCTTTTGGGAGGTTTTTGAAATTTCCATGTTTGAAACCCAAAACCACTTCTCTTCACATGCTTGACTTCATAAGACAGAGTTTAGGGGTTAGGGGGTATAGATACATGATTTGTATGGTTTCATATGTCTAGGACTTGTTTATCAACTTTAATGCTTACTATATGACATAAGAAGACTATGTGATTTGGTTTTTCATTTTTCTGTTTTTATTTTATTTTTCTGCCGATTTGAATCTTGTTGGTCAAATCCTAGGTTTGACCAAGATTTAGACAAGTTTAACACGTGAAAACGAATAAGTAAGCCTGGATCCTTCTTAGTCACTTCAAAATGTACCAATTGATAGATGTGTTAACTTTGCTTCATGGAAAAAATAATGTCATGTAAATGAGTTAACTTGGATTTCCTACCCTTGAATCCATAGGAAACTTTGTTCTAATGCACTATAATAATCAACCGAGTTTTTACACCAACAGGTCTGTCACTTACGTGTGGTGCCCACGCGTGAGGTCCCACACTTCAGTGAGCACAAGTCACGTGCAATAGGTACGCAAACTCCCAGCCATCTTCTTTGTCAAGAGAAGACGCATCAGCATGCGTATTGGAAGTCTCTGGGTCCTTCAGGATCCTTCGGTTGTCCCTCTCACACAAAAAAAAACAAATCTCTCTCATTCTCGGCCTCGCTCGACTCGCTCGCTCGCACCTCCTGCTCACTGACAAACCCTGCACAATAGTCAACATCATCACCCGAAAAAGGGGAGACATCATAATGCTCTCCCTTCTTCTGTCCTTCCGAGTGATCCCTCTTCCTCCGAGTTTCACTAGCTAGACGGGCAAACACATATGTGCTGCATAGTAATAATAAAAAGGTAGAAAAATCGATATACGAATCTATAATTAAATAGGTTAAACTAGGGTTTTGCCCAGTACTACAGATCAAGGTTCAAAAAAATCCAACTACGGGGTTCGAACAACACGATTCTAATCCAAGAATTTTTTCTACCTCATCCAAATGGCCTCAAACTATAGGGTTAACATCTATCTAGTGTAGTATGTGTGAAAATGTATGCACTATGTGTGCTATAACTTGTATGTCTTTCAAATTTGAACCAAATTTGAATAAGTTTGAAATATTTGAAAAAGGGGCTTTTGGCTTAAACTTTTGAAACCCAAAACGACTTCTCTTCATGCTAGACTTCATAAGACCGAGTTTAGGGTTAGGGGGTAGATACATGATTTGTCTGGTTTTAATATGTCTAAACCTTGTTTATCAACTTTAATGCTAACTATATGACATAAGAAGACTATGATTTGTCTGGTTTTCATTTTTCTTTTTTTTATTTTATGCCCATATATTTGAATCTAGGTCAAATCCTAGGTTTGACAAATATTTAAACAAGTTTAAAACATGAAAATGAAAAGGGAAGCATGTATCCTTCTTAATTAGTCACTCTAAAATGAACCTTTTGGGATGTTCTTGAAATTTCCATGTTCGAAACCCAAATCTACTTCTCTTCATGCTAGACTTCATAAGATCGACCGAGTTTAGGGTTAGGGGTATCTACATGATTTGTATGGTTTGAATATGTCCAAACTTTGTTTATCAACTTGAATATGCTTACTATATGACATAAGAAGACTGTGTACTTTGGTTTTTCATTTTTCTTATTTTTTAAATTTTCTACCCATTTGAATCTTGGTCAAATACTAGGGTTGAACATGATTTAAACAAGTTCATAACATGAAATGAAAAGGTAAGGATGGATCCTTCTTAGTCACTCTAAAATGAAGCTTTTGAGACGTGTTCTTGAAATTTCCATGTTTGAAACCCAAAAGGACTTCTCTTCATGCTAGACTTCATAAGATCAACCGAGTTTAGGGTTAGGGGGTACATACATGATTTGTATGGTTTGAATATGTCCAAACCTTGTTAATTTATCAACTTGAATGCTTACTATATATGACATAAGAAGACTATATGCTTTTGTTTTTCATTTTTCTGTTTTTATGAATTTTATGCCCATTGGAATCTTTTGGTCAAATCCTAGGTTTGAAAAAGATTTAAACAAGTTTAAAATATGAAAATGAAAAGGTAAGCATTTATCCTTCTTAGTCACTCTAAAATAAAGCTTTTGGGAGGTTCTTGAAATTTCCATGTTTGAAACCCAAAACCACTTCTCTTCATGATTGACTTCATAAGACAGAGTTTAGGGTTAGGGGTAGATATATACATGAGTTTTCTGGTTTTAATATGTCTAGACCTTGTTTATCAACTTTAATGCTTACTATATATATGACATAAGAATGCTATGTGCTTTGGTTTTTCATTCTTTTGATTTGTTTTCTGAATTTGTATGCCCATTTGAATCTTGGTCAA
Organism: Lolium perenne; assembly: GCF_019359855.2. Taxonomy (NCBI): domain Eukaryota; kingdom Viridiplantae; phylum Streptophyta; class Magnoliopsida; order Poales; family Poaceae; genus Lolium; species Lolium perenne. Next base: position 371,785,696 of record NC_067247.2, on the reverse strand, counting down.
ATCCTAGGCGGTTTGACCAAGATTTAAACAAGTTTAAAACATGAAAATGAAAAGGGAAGTTTGTATCCTTCTTAGTCACTCAAAAATGAAGCTTTTGGGATGTTCTTGAAATTTCCATGTTTGAAACCCAAAACGACTTCTCTTCATGCTAGAATTCATAAGATCGACCGAGTTTAGGGTTAGGGGGTAGATACATGATTTGTATGGTTTGAATATGACCAAACCTTGTTTATCAACTTGGACATGCTTACTATATGACATAAGAAGACTATGTACTTTGGTTTTTCATTTTTCAGATTTTTTTAATTTTCTGCCCATTTGAATCTTGGTCAAATCCTATGATTGAACATGATTTAAACAAGTTTATAACATGAAATGAAAAGGTAAGGATGGATCCTTCTTAGTCACTCTAAAATGAAGCTTTTGGGATGTGTTCTTGAAATTTCCATGTTTGAAACCCAAAACGACTTCTCTTCATGCTAGACTTCATAAGATCGACCGAGTTTAGGGTTAGGGGTAGATACATGATTTGTATGGTTTGAATATGTCCAAAAACCTTGTTAATTTATCAACTTTAATGCTTACTATATATGACATAAGAAAACTATATGCTTTTGTTTTTCATTTTTATGATTTTTTATGAATTTTATGCCCATTTGAATCTTTTGGTCAAATCCTAGGTTTGACAAAGATTTAAACAAGTTTAAAATATGAAAATGAAAAGGTAAGCATGGATCCTTCTGAGTCACTCTAAAATAAAGCTTTTGGGAGGTTCTTGAAATTTCCATGTTTGAAACCCAAAACCACTTCTCTTCATGATTGACTTCATAAGACAGAGTTTATGGTTAGGGGTAGATATATACATGAGTTGTCTGGTTTTAATATGTCTAGACCTTGTTTATCAACTTTAATGCTTACTATATATATGACATAAGAATGCTATGTGCTTTGGTTTTTCATTCTTTTGATTTTTTTTTCTGAATTTGTATGCCCATTTGAATCTTGGTCAAATCCTAGGCGGTTTGACCAAGATTTAAACAAGTTTAAAACATGAAAATGAAAAGGGAAGTCTGTATCCTTCTTAGTCACTCTAAAATGAAGCTTTTAGGATGTTCTTGAAATTTCCATGTTTGAAACCCAAAACGACTTCTCTTCATGCTAGACTTCATAAGATCGACCGAGTGTAGGGTTAGGGGGTAGATGCATGATTTGTATGGTTTGAATATGTCCAAACCTTGTTTATCAACTTGGATATGCTTACTATATGACATAAGAAGACTATGTACTTTGGTTTTTCATTTTTCTGATTTTTTTAATTTTCTGCCCATTTGAATCTTGGTCAAATCCTAGGATTGAACATGATTTAAACAAGTTTATGACATGAAATGAAAAGGTAAGGATGGATCCTTCTTAGTCACTCTAAAATGAAGCTTTTGGGATGTGTTCTTGAAATTTCCATGTTTGAAACCCAAAACGACTTCTCTTCATGCTAGACTTCATAAGATCGACCGAGTTTAGGGTTAGGGGTAGATACATGATTTGTATGGTTTGAATATGTCCAAACCTTGTTAATTTATCAACTTTAATGCTTACTATATGACATAAGAAAACTATCTGCTTTGTTTTTTTCTTTTTTCTGTTTTTATTTTATTTTGGTAACCATTTGAATCTTGTCAAATCCTAGGTTTGAGCCAGATAATTTAAACAAGTGTAAAACATGAAAATGAAAAGGGAAGCATGTATCGTTCTTAGTCACTCTAAAATGAAGCTTTTGGGAGGTTTTTGAAATTTCCATGTTTGAAACCCAAAACCACTTGTAAAGTTCCTAATCTATCTCTGAATTTGGCGCATCCGCTAAATCTTGCAAAGTATAATGATAAAGAAATTGTAAGACAGTAGTAGTACTTCTGTTCAAGGTCGAGTGCAACATCAAATAATCATCACGTTGAAAATTTGTTACCATGATCCTCTGAAAATGGGCGCATCCGCTAAAACTTGCAAAGTATAATGATACAAAATTGTGACACCATAGTACTAGTACTTATGTTCAAGGTCGAGTGCAACATCAAATCATCATTACATTGAAAATTGTGGAGTAGTAATATTTCTGATGCACTGTCCTCTTCAGGAATTTTTCATGGTGATTTTTTTGGTTTTTTTTCTGTCAACCTAGCTAATGCTCTCTGCTGTTTAGCCAAAAGTTGGATGATGCATTGTACTGTTTACATATATTTTACTCTGATGATGCATTTTGCTCGTTTAGCCTTTTAGGTAATTTTTCTGATTCCTTGAGCAGTGTGGGAAATTTCGATGAAGAATTTTTCTGTCAACTTAGATGATGCATTGTGCTGTTTACATTTTATTACCTATATCAAAGCTAACCCCATCTGATGTTACCACATCGTTTTGGGTCCTGTAGATGTCTCCTTTTCCTCCAATCGTGTTACACGTTAGCAATTATTACTGTAGATGCGAGATTGCCTTCCGTTGGTGCGTCCTATTTTTGTGGTGTTTTTGCATTGTCCTGTTTACATTATTTTGATTTTGCTGATGCATTGTGCTGTTTACATTATTTTGATTTTGCTGATGCATTGTCCTGTTTACATTATTTTGATTTTGCTGATGCATTGTGTTGTTTACACTATTTTGATTTTGCTGATGCACCGTGCAGTTTAGGAAACATTGATGATGAATTAGATGATGCATTTTGCTGTTTAGTCAAATTAGATGTTGCATTTTGTTTAAAAAATTAGATGATGCAATGTGTTGTTTACATAATTTTGACGATGCATCGTGCGATTTGCGTAATCCTACCAGCTTTAGTCGAAGGACACCCACAACAATCAACAATCTGCCTGAAGATGTAGTCTCTCAGATTCTTGTCAGGCTTCCTCCCCATCCAACCTGCTTACTAGCTGCATCAGGCACCAAGAAAGCATGGAGGCAATGTATGGGAAGCAATTATTTCAGAAAGCTAACTGTGTCACACAACGGAGGAAACTCGTTGCTAGGGTTTTTCACCAACAACTCCGAGGACAATCGATTCATCACAGAGCATGATCTTCACCCGGCCATCTTGCAGATGCTAGCAATCCCGTCTGAAGTGAACGGTCCCAAAATCTATGTCCTGGGATGCCGCGATGGTATGGTGCTACCCCATTCTAATGTATCCGGTGGGTATATATCAGTCTGGGATCCAATTAGGCAAGTTCTCACAGCGATACCAGAACCACCATTGTGGCGCAATCACGCAATTGAAAGCAGCGGCTCAATTCTCTGTTCGAGAAACAACTCTGAACCGTTTACACATTGTTGCAAGTTCTCGGTTGTTTGGATAACAACTAAAAGTTATGATGCACAGGCTCATATCTACTCACCAGATTCAAAAGAATGGGAGTTTCTAGCTCGATCAACTCCGATGCTGTCAGAGATTTACCGTAGACCGGCAACTCTCATAGGGGGTATTTTGTACTGGCCAACGAAGTCTAGATATATCATTGAGCTTGACCATGCAAAGAAGGCTCTGAAATATATTCAGTGCCCTCATGAGACGCATGATATATTCATGCTTAACATTCACATCTTCAAGGGACATAATGGAGATGTTGCCTTTGCTGTTATAAGAGACTTCACCCTACAAACATGGGCCAGTACAAGATCATCAACAGGCGATCACGAGTCATGGACATGTCATATAAATTTTGAATTGGATACTTTTCTTGGCCTTGACACATCATTTCCATACAATTGGAAACATGCAGTAAGGTTACTCTGCGTATTTGAGAACAAAAATGAGCTGGTTGTAAGGGCGAAGGAGGGAGTATTCCAATTAGATATGAGCAACTGGCAGTGGAGAAAGTACAATTCTGCTAGACGTTGGTGCACTTTACATCCCTACTCAGTTAGACCGGGTTAGTCATTCATATGTAACCTTTGCATTCATTTACATATGACTTTTGCTGATCAATTTGTTCATTTCCTGACAGTAACCGACCTGATCCAGAGTGCAACATCAAGGACACGAAAAAGAACGCGCTGTCAGGAACGCATCGAATTCAAAGTTCAACATCCATAAGAGAAAAGGAAGTCGCATATGAAGGAGCAAGGCTTGTTTGGGCAAGAAGTGATAGCCCAGCTTTTGTTTGGTCTGATGTCTTTTAGTTTTCGTTCTGGTGGAAATGTCGCTGCACCATTTGTTTGTACTGCAGCTCCATAGTGGTAGCAGCTAGTACGTTGGCGCTGTCCGACGTCTGCTTGTTTTGGGGGCAAAAATATGCCACGAAACCTTTGTTTTATGTGATCAAACGATCATCTCTGCATGTATATGTTTGGGTTCTGATGAAACCTTTTTTGTGATCTGTACATATATTTGAGTCAGTCTCTGTTTTGTTTTATGATGGGCAGGAGTATTTTTTTACTACACGATTATTTATCCGAATTGTATTACTCACTCTATTCAAAAAGTTAGCGGCTCACCTTTTTCCTTCAAGATACGGATGTATCTACACACTAAAAATAGATATAGATGAAACCATCTCTAGACAAAGTTTAGTCACTTATGTATGGACGGGGGTAGTATTATTTATGTTGTGCTCCCAAAACAAGCATACGTCAGATAACGCCTATTTAAAGTTCATATGTGTAATCTTATTCCCTTTGGAAGTTAAGCATTAAACTCTACTAGTACAACCGTGGTGTACTTGTGATGTAGTATTACTTTTTTTTGAACTGGTATAGTACTATGTAAGAAGAGTACTCCCTCCGATTCACATTCATTTTACACCAAGAAATATGGGTCGGAGCGAGGGAGTAAATTAAACATGGCATCTCGTGCATGAAGCTTGACAGATCGATCAGGTTGGCTAGAATGGCAATGCAATGCTCCTCATTAGGCAAATGCATGCCATCTACAATAGTATACATCCAGTAAAGAAGTCTATACTGACATAAAAAAAGACTACATTGGGGATAAGAGTCAATTGGGGCATCTACAATACATAAAATCTTTCTCGTAGCTGATTTTGGCTAAGTGGGTTTTACTCACATTACACGTGCCACTTTCCTTGTCTGCAAAACAAGTTCCAATAAAGGAAGAGGAAAGAAGAGGACATTGTGGGCGAGATTGAACACCTTTTTATGTGTTAAGCTGAGGCCTTGTTTAGCTGAGGATTTCGACTTAGGCCTAACAGCTCAGCACACCCACAAATAAATTTTCGTGCGCGCACCACTGTCAGCAACAATAACAAAATTAGCACGCAAGATTAAGAATGAAGTGAATTTAGGTAACTTGGTTAGCTTTTCAAGCAATATATTCAGAGAAAGAACACACATGTTCGGCTAGAAATAATATTAAGAGAAGATCAATAAATCTAAGGCACCCCACTTCATATGCAGAAGGGGCGCGACAACGCATGGATTCATACCTTCAGTCGACTCTGGCTCGTAGAAGGGAGGCCGCGCCTCGAGGATGCTGGTGACGTCTCCACCTCCATCTCACATGTGATTGCTTCTCGGTGGGCGGTGCGCCATGCCATGTAGAAGATCTATCAAAAGAGGAGAGCCCGATGACGCTACCGACGCCTCAACCTTGATAGCACCGGCCTGTTGCTCCGCACCGAGATGTGCCACGTGCAAGATTTAGCGGATGCGCCAATTTTAGAGATATGTCATAATCGTTGTAACAAATTTCAACGTGATGATGATTTGATCCTGCACTCGGCCTTGAACATAAGTACTAGTACAGTCTCACAATTTTTTATCATTATACTTTGCGAGATTTAGCAGGCGCACCACATTCAGAGATAGATCATGATCATGGTAACACAATTTTCAATGTAATGATGATTTGATGTTGCACTTGACCTTGAACATAAGTACTAGTACTATGGTGTCACAATTTTGTATCATTATACTTTGCAAGTTTTAGCGGATGCGCCCATTTTTAGAGGATCATGGTAACAAATTTTCAACGTGATGATGATTTGATGTTGCACTCGACCTTGAACAGAAGTACTACTACTGTCTTACAATTTCTTTATCATTATACTTTGCAAGATTTAGCGGATGCGCCAAATTCAGAGATAGATTAGGAACTTTACAAGTGGTTTTGGGTTTCAAACATGGAAATTTAAAAAAACTCCCAAAAACTTCATTTTAGAGTGATTAAGAAGGATACATGCTTCCCTTTTCATTTCATGTTTTAAACTTGTTTAAATTATCTTGGTCAAACCTAGGATTTGACAAGATTCAAATGGGCATCAAAATAAAAAAACAGAAAAATGAAAAACAAAAGCAAATAGTTTTCTTATGTCATATAGTAAGCATTAAAGTTGATAAAACAACGTCTAGACATAATCAAACCAGACAAATCATGTATATGTCTACCCTAACCCTAAACTCCGTCTTATGAAGTCAACCATGGAAATTTCAAGAACATCCCAAAAGCTTCATTTTAGAGTGACTAAGAAGGATACAGACTTCCCATTTCATTTTAATGTTTTAAACTTGTTTAAATCTTGGTCAAACCTAGGATTTGACCAAGATTCAAATAAGTTAAAAACATGACAATGAAAAGGTAAGCATCGATACTTCTTAGTCGCTCTAAAATGAAGCTTTTGGGAGGTTTTTAAAATTTCCATGTTTGAAACCCAAAACCACTTCTCTTCATGCTTGACTTCATAAGACAGAGTTTAGGGTTAGGGATTAGGGGTAGATACATTATTTTTCTGGTTTGAATATGTATAGACCTTGTTTATCAATTTGAATGCTCACTATATGACATATGAAGGCTATGTGCTTTGGTTTTTCGTTCGTTCGAATTTTTTTCTGAATTTTTATGCCCATTTGAATCTTGGTCAAATCCTAAGTTTGACCAAGATTTAAACAAGTTTAAAACATGATATTGAAAAGGTAATTAATCCTGGATCCTTCTTAATTAATTAGTAAGTCTAATTAAAATGAAGCTTTTGGGATGTTTTTGAAATTTACATGTTTGAAACCCAAAACCACACTTCTCTTCATGCTTGACTTCGTATATCAGATATAGTTTAGGGTTAGGGGTACATGATTTTCTGGTTTGAATATGTCTAGACCTTGTTTATGAACTTGAATGGTTACTATATGACATAAGAAGACTATGTGCTTTGGTTTTTTTATTTTATATTTTATGCCCATTTGAATATTGGTCAAATCATAGGTTTTACCAAGATTTAAACAAGTTTAAAACATGAAAATGAAAAGGTAAGCTTGGATCCTTCTTAGTCACTCTAAAATGCAGCTTTTGGGAGGTTTTTGAAATTTCCGTGTTCAAACCAAAAACCACTTGTCTTCATGCTTGACTTCATAAGACAGAGTTTATGGTTAGGGGTAGATACATGATTTGTATTATTGGAATATGTCTAGACCTTGTTTATCAACTTTTGAATGCTTACTATATATATGACATAAGAATACTATGTGCTTTTGTTTTTCAATTTGCTGATCTTTTTAAATTTTATGCCCATTTGAATCTTGGTCAAATCCTAGGTTTGACAATGATTTTAATAAGTTTAAAATATGAAAATGAAAAGGTAAGCTTGGATCCTTCTTAGTCACTCTAAAATAAAGCTTTTGGGAGGTTTTTGAAATTTCCATGTTTGAAACCCAAAACCACTTCTCTTCATGCTTAACTACACAAGACAGAGTTTAGGGGTAGGGGTAGATAGATGATTTTTCTTGTTTGAATATGTCTAGGCCTTGTTTATCAACTTTAATGCTTACTATATGACATAAGAAAACTATGTGCTTTGGTTTTTCATTTTTCTGATTTTTTTGGAATTTTGATGCAAATTTGAATCTTGTAAAATCCTAGGTTTGACCAAGCATATTTAAACAAGTATAAACATGAAAATGAAAAGGGAAGAATGTATCATTCTTAGTCACTCTAAAATGATGTTTTTGGGAGTTTTTTGAAATTTCCATGTTTGAAACCCAAAACCATGCACTTCTCTTTATGCTTGACTTCATAAGACAGAGTTTAGGGGTTAGGGGGTAGATACATGATTTGTCTAGTTTGAATATGTCTAGACCTTGTTTATCAATGTTAATGTTTACTATATGACATAAGAAGACTATGTGCTTTGGTTTTTCATTTTTCTGTTTATTTTATTTTATGCCCATTTGAACTTGGTCAAATCCTAGATTTGACCAGGATTTAAACAAGTTTAAAACATGAAAATGAAAACGTAAGCCTTGATCCTTCTTAGTCACTCTAAAATGAAGCTTTTGGGATGTTCTTGAAATTTCCATGTTTGAAACCCAAAACGACTTCTCTTCATGCTAGACTTCATAAGATCGACAGGGGGTAGATACATGATTTGTCTGGTTTGGATATATCTTGACCTTGTTTATCAACTTGAATGCTTACGATATGACACAAGAAGACTATGTGCTTTTGTTTTTCATTTTTCTGATTTTTTTAAATTTGTGCCCATTTGTATCTTGGACAAATCCTAGGTTTGACAATGATTTAAACAAGTTTAAAATATGAAAATGCAAAGGTAAGCATGGATCCTTCTTAGTCACTCTAAAATGAAGCTTTTGGTTTTTTTTTGAATTTCCATGTTTAAAACCCAAAACCACTTCTCTTCATGCTTGACTTCATAAGACAGAGTTTAGGGGTTAGGGGTATAGATACATGATTTGTCTGGCTTGAATATTTATAGACCTTGTTTATCGACTTGAATGCTTACTATATGACATAAGCAAATTATGTGCCTTGGTTTTTCATTTTTCCGATTTTTTAAAATTTTGATGCCCATTTGAATCTTGGTCGAATCCTAGGATTGACCAAGATTTAAATGTACAAGTTTAAAACATGAAAATGAAAAGGGGAGCATGTATCCTTCTTTGTCACTCTAAAATGATGTTTTTGGGAGGTTTTTGAAATTTCCATGTTTGAAACCCAAAACCACTTCTCTTCATGCTTGACTTCATAAGACATAGTTTAGGGGTTAGGGGGTAGATACATGATTTGTCTAGTTTGAATATGTCTAGACCTTGTTTATCAATGTTAATGTTTACTATATGACATAAGAAGACTATATGCTTTGGTTTTTCATTTTTCTGTTTATTTTATTTTATGCCCATTCGAATCTTAGTCAAATCCTAGATTTGACCAGGATTTAAACAAGTTTAAAACATGAAAATGAAAACGTAAGCCTTGATCCTTCTTAGTCACTCTAAAATGAAGCTTTTGGGATGTTCTTGAAATTTCCATGTTTGAAACCCAAAACGACTTCTCTTCATGCTAGACTTCATAAGATCGACAGGGGGTAGATACATGATTTGTCTGGTTTGGATATATCTAGACCTTGTTTATCAACTTGAATGCTTACGATATGACACAAGAAGACTATGTGCTTTTGTTTTTCATTTTTCTGATTTTTTTAAATTTGTGCCCATTTGTATCTTGGACAAATCCTAGGTTTGACAATGATTTAAACAAGTTTAAAATATGAAAATGCAAAGGTAAGCATGGATCCTTCTTAGTCACTCTAAAATGAAGCTTTTGGTTTTTTTTTTGAATTTCCACGTTTGAAACCCAAAACCACTTCTGTTCATGCTTGACTTCATAAGACAGAGTTTAGGGGTTAGGGGTATAGATACATGATTTGTCTGGATTGAATATTTATAGACCTTGTTTATCAACTTGAATGCTTATTATATGACATAAGAAAATTATGTGCCTTGGTTTTTCATTTTTCTAATTTTTTTAAATTTTGATGCCCATTTGAATCTTGGTCAAATCCTAGGATTGACCAAGATTTAAACGTACAAGTTTAAAACATGAAAATAAAAAGGGGAGCATGTATCCTTCTTTGTCACTCTAAAATGATATTTTTGGGAGGTTTTTGAAATTTCCATGTTTGAAACCCAAAACCACTTCTCTTCATGCTTGACTTCATAAGACATAGTTTAGGGGTTAGAGGGTAGATACATGATTTGTATGGTTTGAATATGTCTAGACTTGTTTATCAACTGTAATGCTTACTATCTGACATAACAAGACTATGTGCTTTGGTTTTTCATTTTTCCGTTTTTTTTTATTTTCTGCCCTTTGAATCTTGATCAAATCCTAGGTTTGACCAAGATTTAGACAAGTTTAACACGTGAAAACGAATAAGTAAGCTTGATAATCCCATTTGTTGACTCATTTAACTAGTTAATCCCATTTGTTGACTCTCTGTTGACCATCCACTTGAGGTGAAACTGAGTATATTGCATTAGCCAGTATTAGTACTCAAGGGGAAAACTGAGCACACAAAAAATGCTAAATTTCCAGGGTTAGACTCGAGTACGCGTGTTGCGGTGCAGAAGTGGAAGACGTGCAATTGTTGACGCGTAGACGCGGGTCGCAGTGCAGAAGTCGAAGACGTGCAATCGTTGACGCATGTCGCGTTGCAGAACCCCAAGACGTGCAGACGATCAATGGTGGACGCGTAGGACGCGGGTTGCATTAACCACCCCTCGCCTTTATAGACGCCTCCTCGCACTCTCTCTGTCACTCTCACTAGCTCATGCAACGCCTCCTCTCACATCCCATCATCTTCTCCAAAGCGAAAAACCCTCTCCCTCTCTGCCGGCGAGATGATGTGCAAGGAGAATGCGAATCCCATCGTCCATGACGCCGTCAGCTCCAAGCGCGACGCCTCCCTCGTCGATGCCGTCCCCTCAACGGCCGTCGCCACCGCCGGTGGCAGTCGGATCCCGCCGGGATGGGACCCCTGTGAGGAGGTGCCGTACATCCCGCCTCCGAACCCCTACAACACCTGCATGGACGACCCATGGAATGAGGTAACTATGGTTTGCTCCCTTTTTTTGTTCCCCATTCCTCTTTGAACCCTATTTTTGTTGGTTCCCTAGTAACTATTAGTGCCGATCTGTAGATGGATGAGTATTGGGTTAATATTTGCGCCGATTTTATTCCATTTTGCTTTGACCCCTTCTTGATTTCGTTGAAGATTTGGAGTTCGGCCGTTCGGTTAATTTATGCAAGTAATAATGAGATCTCAATCAGTTATTTTATGCAAGTAATCATGGGATCTCAATCAGTTATTTTATGAATGAATCAAAAGATATCAACCGTTTAATTTTGCAAATAATCTGGAATCTGTTTCTTTGCCTATGATGAATCGTTGGGCACAAATTTTTACAGAGTGGGTTCAGCGAACCATTGCTGTGTACAAATCTGTTGTGCATGAGCTTTGGTTTGCTAACACCATCCGTGTAGACATATAATCGTCTCCACTCTAACTGAGGCTGGCTCTGTTTTTCCTTAATTTGTTATCATGCACGTTAGACATCGTTGCAACTCCTTCACTCATAGTTCCTGTTTGATATGGATCAGGTGTCTGGCAGCGACGTCGGCAGCGACGACGAGGACCATCACACCAAGACTTGCCAGGTGCTGCAGAGGCTGCAGGTCGGCCAGTACGTCTCCTACTTCGCCAAGGGTGTCTACAGGTGCCCCTTCTGCACTAGGTGACTCGGCGGCACTGACTTCAACTGCCTCCTCACGCATGCCAAAAACATCGGCAACATCTTCCCCAAGGTCGGCGCGTCGGTGAACCCCTACTCCTTCCGCGCCAAGCACAAGGCGCTCGGCATGCACCTCCGCAGCGTCCAGCGGGTGGAGATCTCCGCCAGGCGCATGCCTCCGCTCAAGCCCAAGGCTCCCAAGGGGAGCAACAAGTGGAGGCAGAGGGAGATGGGGTAGGCGGAGTCCTAGACGTGTGCTGCTGCTGCAAAGCAGCTTCTATTTTGTTGTTAGCTAGGGATCCCTTGTTGTTATGTTGTTAGTATGATGGTGTTGTGAAGAACCTCGAACCTGTTACTATGTTGGCTGTTGTGTATGCAGCTTATTATCTAGGGAGGGATCCCTATTATCTATCCCTATTCTACTATATTTTGTTGGCCCTACTTTGTTTTCTAGATTTACTATGACTGTGAATTTGTCGTACATTACCCTGGAGATTTGCTTCTAGATTTAACTACATACATATGGACTAGAGGGAGTACTGGATTTGCTGCCATATTGGGCAAACAACGAGGGCCAAAAGGAACAAATAATTGAAGAAAGACAGAAATGCAAGCTTCTCTAGATTTGATACTAATTTGGTTAAAAAAGACAAAGAGACAGAGGGGGAAAAGGTGCTCTTAAAAATTGCAATTCGTGCCGAGAGAGACAGAACCCAGCTCCTGCTCACGTACAACCAAACGCGGTCTCGTCCTGTCCCACGCGGTCCCTTTCTACTAGCCCCACACGTCAGCACGGAACGGTCAACTAAACGGGAATCCTCCTGTCTGAGATCCTTCTGCGGGTTACAAATAAGGGATTGGCGAAAACTGAGGAAAAACATAAGGCAATCTTATTGACTAATATAGCTGCTTAATTAATAAAAGGATTAGCTACAACGTGCTCAGTTTGCCCATTTATTAAGGTATAAGACTGGCAGGAGAGAAAGTAATCGCTAGTTTCCTCATTTTGCCCCTCCATTCTCGCACGATTAAAGCACCTTCCGCACGCGCTGGACTCCTCGTTTCCTTAAACCTCCTCGTTTCTCGGGATAGACCAACAGTTTTTCAGGATCGTGGGTTAATGTGGCCCTCATGCTCCTGGTCCTGTTTAAAGTTCAGAGCGAGCGAGTAAATTAAACATGGCATCTCGTGCATGAAGCTTGCCAGATCGATCAGGTTGGCTAGAATAGCAATACAATGCTGCTCATTAGGCAAATGCATGCCATGTACGATAGTATACATCCAGTAAAGAAGTCTATACCGACATTAAAAAAAGACTACATTGGGGATGAGAGTCAATTGGGGCATCTACAATACCTAAAATCTTGCTCATAGCTGATTTTGGCTAAGAGGGTTTTTCTCACATTACACGTGCCACTTTCCTTGTCTGCAAAACAAGTTCCAATAAAGGAAGAGGAAAGAAGAGGACATTGTGGGCGAGATTGAACACCTTTTTTATGTGTTAAGCTGATGCCTCGTTTAGCTGAGGATTTCGACTTAGACCTAACAGCTCAACACACCCACAAATAAATCTCATTGCGCGCACCACCGTCAGCAAAAATAACAAAATTAGCACGCAAGATTAAGAACAAAGTGAATTTAAGTAACTTGGTTAGCTTTTCAAGCAATATATTCAGAGAAAGAGCACACATGTTCAGCTTGAAATAATTGTAAGAGAAGAACAATAAATCTAAGGCACCCCACTTCAAACCTTGAGTCGACGCTGGCTCGTAGAAGGGCGGCCGCGCCTCGAGGATGCCAGCGACGTCTCCACCTCGGTCTCACATGTGACTTCTTCTCGGCAGGCGGTGCACCGCGCTATGTAGAAGATCTATCAAGAGAAGAGAGCCCGATGACGCTACCGACGCCTCAACCTTGATATCACCGACCTGTTGCTCCGTGATACGTCTTCGACGTATCGATAATTTCTTATGTTCCATGCCACATTATTGATGATATCTACATGTTTTATGCACACTATATGTCATATTCGTGCATTTTCTAGAACTAACCTATTAACAAGATGCCGAAGTGCCAGTTCCTGTTTTCTGCTGTTTTTGGTTTCAGAAATCCTAGTAACGAAATATTATCGGAGTTGGACGAAATCAACACCCAGGTTCCTATTTTCACCGGAAGCATCCAGAACACCCGAGAGCCGCCAGAGGGAAGCCCTGGGGGCCCCACACTACACCCTGGCGCGGCCAGAGGGGGGGCCGCGCCGCCCTATGGTGTGGTGGCCCCAGGCCCCCTCCGAGGCTGCCCTTCCGCCTATTTAAAGCCTCCGTCGCGAAAACCCTATCACGATCGACGAAACCCATAGAAACCTTCCAGAGCCGCCGCCATCGCGAAGCCAAGATCTGGGGGACAGGAGTCTCTGTTCCGGCACGCCCCCGGGACGGGGAAGTGCCCCCGGAAGGCTTCTCCATCGACACCGCTGCCATCTCCACCGCCATCTTCATCACCGCTGCTGCTCCCATGAGGAGGGAGTAGTTCTCCATCGAGGCTCGGGGCTGTACCGGTAGCTATGTGGTTAATCTCTCTCCTATGTACTTCAATACAATGATCTCATGAGCTGCTTTACATGATTGAGATTCATATGAGCTTTGTATCGCTACTAGTTGTGTGCTACTCATGTGATGTTATTAAAGTAGTCTATTCCTCCTGCATGGTGTAAAGGTGACTAGTGTGTGCACCATGTGGTTCTTGTCGTAGGCTATGATCATGATCTCTTGTAGATTGTGGAGTTAATTATCATTATGATAGTATTGATGTGATCTATTCCTCCTTCATAGTGTAATGTGGACAGTGTGTGCACTATGTTAGTTCTTGGTTTATTTTGCAATTATCTATTATGCTCTAAGGTTATTTAAATATGAACATTGAATTGTGGAGCTTGTTAACTCCGGCATTGAGGGTTCGTGTAATCCTACGCAATGTGTTCATCATCCAACAAAAGAGTGTATGTAGCACATATGAGAAAGAGTTATTTATTATGCGATCAATGTTGAGAGTGTCCACTAGTGAAAGTATGATCCCTAGGCCTTGTTCCTAAATACTGCTATCGCTGCTTGTTTACTGTTTTTATCTGCGTTACTATCGCTGCGTTACTACTGCTTGTTTACTGTCCTGGGCAAAGCACTTTTCTGGTGCCGTTGCCACTGCTCATATATATTCATACCACCTGTATTTCACTATCTCTTCGCTGAACTAGTGCACCTATTAGGTGTGTTGGGGACACAAGAGACTTCTTGCTTTGTGGTTGCAGGGTTGCATGAGAGGGATATCTTTGACCTCTTCCTCCCTGAGTTCGATAAACCTTGGGTGATCCACTTAAGGGAAAACTTGCTGTTGTTCTACAAACCTCTGCTCTTGGAGGCCCAACACTGTCTACAGGAAAAGGAGGGGGCGTAGACATCAAGCTATTTTCTGGCGCCGTTGCCGGGGAGGAAAGGTAAAAGGTACTCACACTCCGGATCTCGGCTACTAAGCTATTTTCGCCGTTGTAAGTACTCGAAGCTATTTCCTTTAGATCCTGCAATTGCATCTTTTTGTTTCTTGTTTACACTAGTTTGGCATAATGGACAAGAATGAGCTTCTTATTCTATTTCCTGATTTAAAACATGGATTGTTTGATGCGAAAATTAAAAAACCTATGGAATCTTATTTGCATGCTGGTAGTAATATTAGTATGAACGCTTTGAACACCATTGTTGACAATGATATAGAAAGTTCTAAGCTTGGGGAAGCTGGTTTTCATGATCTTTTTAGTCCCCCAAGCATTGAGGAGAAAATTTTCTTTGATGATACTTTGCCTCCCATATATGATGATTATAATGATAGTGGTCTTTTGGTGCCACCTACTATGGAGAGTAAATTTTGTTGTGATTATACTATGCCTCCAACACTTGATGAGAATAATAATGATAGCTACTTTGTTGAATTTGCTCCCACTACATCTAATAAAATTGATTATGCTTATGTGGAGAGTAATAATTTTATGCATGAGACTCATGATAAGAATGCTTTATGTGATAGTTATATTGTTGAGTTTGCTCATGATGCTACTGAAAGTTATTATGAGAGAGGGAAATATGGTTGTATGCATCTTAATAATATTAAGTTTCCCCTCTTTCGTGACAGCAAAGTTACTCGTGTTTTATCCTCTTATGCTTGTCACTTTGTTCTTCATGAATTCATTTGTGTACAAGATTCCTCTTCATAGGAAGCATGTTAGACTTAAATTTGTTTTGAATTTGCCTCTTGAAGCTCTCTTTTGCTTCGAATACTATTTCCTGCGAGTGGATCATTAAAACTGCTGAGCCCATCTTGATGGCTATAAAGAAAGAACTTCTTGGGAGATAACCCATGTGTTATTTTGCTACAGTACTTTGTTTTATATTTGTGTCTTAGAAGTTGTTTACTACTGTAGCAACCTCTCCTTATCTTCGTTTTGTGTTTTGTTGTGCCAAGTAAAGTCGTTGATAGTAAGGTTCATACTAGATTTGGATTACTGCGCAGAAATAGATTTCTTTGCTGTCACGAATCTGGGCAAAATTCTCTGTAGGTAACTCAGAAAATTATGCCAATTTACGTGAGTGATCCTCAGATATGTACGCAACTTTCATTCAATTTGAGAATTTTCATTTGAGGAAGTCTGGTGCCCTTTTAAAATTCGTCTTTACGGACTGTTCTGTTTTGACAGATTCTGCCTTTTATTTCGCATTGCCTCTTTTGCTATGTGGGATGGATTTCTTTGTTCCATTAACTTCCAGTAGCTTTGGGCAATGTCCAGAAGTGTTAAGAATGATTGTGTCACCTCTGAACATGTGAGTTTTTGATTATGCACTAACCCTCTAATGAGTTGCTTTGAGTTTGGTGTGGAGGAAGTTTTCAAGGGTCAAGAGAGGAGGATGATATACTATGATCAAGAAGAGTGAAAGGTCTAAGCTTGGGGATGCCCCGGTGGTTCACCCCTGCATATATCAAGAAGACTCAAGCGTCTAAGCTTGGGGATGCCCAAGGCATCCCCTTCTTCATCGACAACATTATCAGGTTCCTCCCCTGAAACTATATTTTTATTCAGTCACATCTTATGTGCTTTGCTTGGAGCGTCGGTTTGTTTTTGTTTTTGTTTTGTTTGAATAAAATGGATCCTAGCATTCACTGTGTGGGAGAGAGACACGCTCCGCTGTTGCATATGGACAAGTATGTCCTTAGGCTTTACTCATAATATTCATGGCGAAGCTTCTTCTTCGTTAAATTGTTATATGGTTGGAATTGGAAAATGATACATGTAGTAATTGCTATAATGTCTTGGGTAATGTGATAATTGGCAATTGTTGTGCTCATGTTTAAGCTCTTGCATCATATACTTTGCACCCATTAATGAAGAAATACATAGAGCTTGCTAAAATTTGGTTTGCATATTGGTCTCTCTAAAGTCTAGATAATTTCTAGTATTGAGTTTTGAACAACAAGGAAGACGGTGTAGAGTCTTATAATATTTACAATATGTCTTTTATGTGAGTTTTGCTGCACCGGTTCATCCTTGTGTTTGTTTCAAATAACCTTGCTAGCCTAAGCCTTGTACCGAGAAGGAATACTTCTCATGCATCCAAAATCCTTGAGCCAACCACTATGCCATTTGTGTCCACCATACCTACCTACTACATGGTATTTCTCCACCATTCCAAAGTAAATAGCTTGAGTGCTACCTTTAAATTTCCATCATTCACCTTTGCAATATATAGCTCATGGGACAAAATAGCCTTAAAAAACTATTGTGGTATTAAATATGTACTTATGCACTTTATCTCTTATTAAGTTGCTTGTTGTGCGATAACCATGTTCCTGGGGACGCCATCAACTATTCTTTGTTGAATATCATGTGAGTTGCTATGCATGTCCGTCTTGTCTGAAGTAAGAGAGATCTACCACCTTAATGGTTGGAGCATACATATTGTTAGAGAAGAACATTGGGCCGCTAACTAAAGCCATGAATCATGGTGGAAGTTTCAGTTTTGGACATATATCCTCAATCTCATATGAGAATAATAATTGTTGCCACATGCTTATGCATTAAAGAGGAGTCCATTATCTGTTGTCCATGTTGTCCCGGTATGGATGTCTAAGTTGAGAATAATCAAAAGCGAGAAATCCAAAATGCGAGCTTTCTCCTTAGACCTTTGTACAGGCGGCATGGAGGTACCCCATTGTGACACTTGGTTAAAACATGTGTATTGCGATGATCCGGTAGTCCAAGCTAATTAGGACAAGGTGCGGGCACTATTAGTATACTATGCATGAGGCTTGCAACTTGTAAGATATAATTTACATAACTCATATGCTTTATTACTACCGTTGACAAAATTGTTTCATGTTTTCAAAATAAAAGCTCTAGCACAAATATAGCAATCGATGCTTTCCTCTTTGAAGGACCATTCTTTTTACTTTAATCTTGAGTCAGTTCACCTATTTCTCTCCACCTCAAGAAGCAAACACTTGTGTGAACTGTGCATTGATTCCTACATACTTGCATATTGCACTTATTATATTACTCTATGTTGACGATTATCCATGAGATATACATGTTATAAGTTGAAAGCAACCGCTGAAACTTAATCTTCCTTTGTGTTGCTTCAATACCTTTACTTTGATTTATTGCTTTATGAGTTAACTCTTATGCAAGACTTATTGATGCTTGTCTTGAAGTGCTATTCATGAAAAGTCTTTGCTTTATGATTCACTTGTTTACTCATGTCATATACATTGTTTTGATCGCTGCATTCATTACATATGTTTACAATATGATCAAGTCTATGATGGCATGTCACTCCAGAAATTATCTTTGTTATCGTTTTACCTGCTCGGGACGAGCAGAACTAAGCTTGGGGATGCTGATACGTCTCCGACGTATCGATAATTTCTTATGTTCCATGCCACATTATTGATGATATCTACATGTTTTATGCACACTATATGTCATATTCGTGCATTTTCTAGAACTAACCTATTAACAAGATGCCGAAGTGCCAGTTCCCGTTTTCTGCTGTTTTTGGTTTCAGAAATCCTAGTAACGAAATATTCTCGGAATTGGACGAAATCAAGGCCCAGGTTCCTATTTTCACCGGAAGCATCCAGAACACCCGAGAGCCGCCAGAGGGAAGCCCTGGGGGCCCCACACTACACCCTGGCGCGGCCAGAGGGGGGGCCGTGCCGCCCTATGGTGTGGTGGCCCCAGGCCACCTCCGAGGCTGCCCTTCCGCCTATTTAAAGCCTCCGTCGCGAAAACCCTATCACGATCGACGAAACCCACAGAAACCTTCCAGAGCCGCCGCCATCGCGAAGCCAAGATCTGGGGGACAGGAGTCTCTGTTCCGGCACGCCGCCGGGACGGGGAAGTGCCCCCGGAAGGCTTCTCCATCGACACCGCTGCCATCTCCACCGCCATCTTCATCACCGCTGCTGCTCCCATGAGGAGGGAGTAGTTCTCCATCGAGGCTCGGGGCTGTACCGGTAGCTATGTGGTTAATCTCTCTCCTATGTACTTCAATACAATGATCTCATGAGCTGCTTTACATGATTGAGATTCATATGAGCTTTGTATCGCTGCTAGTTGTGTGCAACTCATGTGATGTTATTAAAGTAGTCTATTCCTCCTGCATGGTGTAAAGGTGACTAGTGTGTGCACCATGTGGTTCTTGTCGTAGGCTATGATCATGATCTCTTGTAGATTGTGGAGTTAATTATCATGATGATAGTATTGATGTGATCTATTCCTCCTTCATAGTGTAATGTGGACAGTGTGTGCACTATGTTAGTTCTTGGTTTATTTTGCAATGATCTATTATGCTCTAAGGTTATTTAAATATGAACATTGAATTGTGGAGCTTGTTAACTCCGGCATTGAGGGTTCGTGTAATCCTACGCAATGTGTTCATCATCCAACAAAAGAGTGTATGTAGCACATATGAGAAAGAGTTATTTATTATGCGATCAATGTTGAGAGTGTCCACTAGTGAAAGTATGATCCCTAGGCCTTGTTCCTAAATACTGCTATCGCTGCTTGTTTACTGTTTTACTGCGTTACTACTGCTGCGTTACTACTGCTTGTTTATCGTCTGGGCAAAGCACTTTTCTGGTGCCGTTGCCACTGCTCATATATATTCATACCACCTGTATTTCACTATCTCTTCGCTGAACTAGTGCACCTATTAGGTGTGTTGGGGACACAAGAGACTTCTTGCTTTGTGGTTGCAGGGTTGCATGAGAGGGATATCTTTGACCTCTTCCTCCCTGAGTTCGATAAACCTTGGGTGATCCACTTAAGGGAAAACTTGCTGTTGTTCTACAAACCTCTGCTCTTGGAGGCCCAACACTGTCTACAGGAAAAGGAGGGGGCGTAGACATCACTCCGCACCGAGATGCACCACGTGCAACATTTAGCGGATGCGCCAATTTTAGAGATATGTCATGATCGTTGTAAAAAATTTCAACGTGATGATGATTTGATCCTGCACTCGGCCTTGAACATAGTACTAGTAAATTCTCACAATTTTTTTATCATTATACTTTGCGAGATTTAGTGGATGCGCCAAATTCAGAGATAGATCATGATCATGGTAACACAATATTCAATGTAATGATGATTTGATGTTGCACTCGACCTTGAACATAAGTACTAGTACAGTCTCACAATTTTGTATCATTATACTTTGCAAGTTTTAGCGGATGCACCCATTTTCAGAGGTAGATCATGATCATGGTAACAAATTTTCAACGTGATGATGATTTGATGTTGCACTCGGCCTAGAAGAGAAGTACTAGTACGGTCTCACAATTCTTTTTATCATTATACTTTGCAAGATCTAGCGGATAAACTAATTTTAGAGATAGATCATGATCATGGTAGTGACCGATATTCAAGGTGATGATGATTTGATTTTGCACTCGGCCTTGAATAGAGGTACTAGTATGGTCTCACAATTTTTTATCATTATAGTTGGACGGTAGCCAAATTCAAAATCTCATAGCGGCAAAACTTCCCGCCCACAAAATACAAAAATTTCACACGCTTCCAAATTCCCATTCTACCCCTGTGGAGATGACAGCAAAGTCGGTTGGTGGGGGGGTCTGCCCGCCATTTTTTCGATCACCACCTTGATACGTCCAATTTGCATCACTATTTTATATCATAATTTGCTATTATTCATTGATATATTTCATATTGGGACACAATACTTATGTTATTTCATCTATTTTGCATGTTTCATCATTATTGGAGGATCAAGCACCGGAGCCAGGATTCTGCTGGAAAAAGCACCGTCAGAATACAATATTTCGGAAGATCAACTGTGGGAGGAAATTATACCAAAAATCCTATTTTTCAAGATTACGAAGGAAGCCAGAAGGAGGGGCCAGGAGGACCCAGGGTGGGCCCACACCCTAGGGCGGCGCGGCCCATGCCCTGGCCGCGCCGCCATGTGGTTTGGGGGGCCCACAGCCACTTTTGCCTCCTTTTCTTCGCGAAACCCTTCGTCCTGAAAACCTAAGCCACAGAGGGTACCTCGCGAAGAGTTACAGCCGCCTCTGCGGGGCGGAGAACACCAGAGAGAAAAGAGCTCTCCGGCGGGCAGGAATCCGCCGGGGAAATTCCCTCCGGGAGGGGGAAATCGACGCCATCGTCACCGTCATCGAGCTGGACATCATCACCATCACCATCATCATCATCTCCACCATCATCACCGCCATCTCCTCCGCAGCACCTCGTCACCGCTGTAGCAATTTGGGTTTGATCTTGATTGTTTGATAGGGGAAACTCTCCCGGTATCGATCTCTACTTGTTGTTGATGCTATTGAGTGAAACCATTGAACCAAGTTTATGTTCAGATTGTTATTCATCATCATATCACCTCTGATCATGTTCCATATGATGTCTCGTGAGTAGTTCGTTTAGTTCTTGAGGACATGGGTGAAGTCTAAATGTTAGTAGTGAACTATGGTTGAGTAATATTCAATGGTGTGATATTTAAGTTGTGGTGTTATTCTTCTAGTGGTGTCATGTGAACGTCGACTACATGACACTTCACCATTTATGGGCCTAGGGGAATGCATCTTGTATTCGTTTGCTAATTGCGGGGTTGCCGGAGTGACAGAAACCTAAACCCCCGTTGGTATATCGATGCAGGAGGGATCGCAGGATCTCAGAGTTTAAGGCTGTGGTTAGATTTATTCTTAATTCCTTTCTTGTAGTTGCGGATGCTTGCAAGGGGTATAATCACAAGTATGTATTAGTCCTAGGAAGGGCGGTACATTAGCATAGGTTCACCCACACAACACTTATCATAACAATGAAGATTATTTAGCCGTATGTAGCGAAAGCACTAGACTAAAATCACATGTGTCCTCGAGAACGTTTGGTCATTATAAGTAAACAAACCGGCTTGTCCTTTGTGCTAAAAAGGATTGGGCAACTCGCTGCAATTGTTACTCTCGCACTTTACTTACTCGTACTTTATTCAACTGTTACATCAAAACCCCCTGAATATTTGTCTGTGAGCATTTACAGTGAATCCTTCATCGAAACTGCTTGTCAACACCTTCTGCTCCTCGTTGGGATCGACATTCTTACTTATCGAAGATACTACGATACACCCCCTATACTTGTGGGTCATCAAGACTATTTTCTGGCGCCGTTGCCGGGGAGTGAAGCGCTATTGGTAAGGAAAACCTTTACTGTTGTGCTGATTTTATTTCTGCCTGCTTCTATAAGTCATTATGGAGAGATCTTCTCTTCAATTTTTATTTGGGAAATCTACTACTACTGCAACGGTAGTGGATGAGGCGCCAGGTGAGGAAGTGATACCATATAAAATACCTATGAAAATTATTGAACGTGTTATGGATAACCACTATGAAGGGGATGGAACTGTCCATCCCGGTGATCATTTACTGTTTTTGCATGAATTATGCGGGTTATTCAAATGTGCAGGTATTGCTATGGATGAAGTGAGGAAGAAACTATTCTCTTTATCGCTGTCTGGTAAAGCGGCGCATTGGTATAAATTACTGGATAATGGGGATTCTCTTGAATGGAATGATATTGTGACCCGGTTTTATTCTAAGTTCTATCCTCCAAGTGAAATTCACAAGGATCGGAATCGCATATATAATTTTTGGCCTCATGATGGAGAGAGTATTGCCCAAGCTTGGGGGAGATTGAAGTCTTTAATGCTCAAATGCCCCATTCATGAGCTTCCTGGTAATGTTATTATTGATAATTTCTATGCAAGACTTTCTTTTCAAGACAAGACCTTGCTGGATACTTCTTGTTCTGGATCATTTACACGCAACAAAGAAGAGTTTAAAAGGGACCTTCTTGATCGAATCCAAGAAAATACTGAAGGTTGGGAGAACGACAAGGATAGAGAATCAGGTATAATTTATGATTATAAATGCATTGAAGCTTTTATGGATACTGATAAATTTCGTAATATGAGTGCTACATATGGTCTTGATTCTCAAGTTGCTGTAAATCTTTATAAAGCTTTTGCCTCTCATTATGAATTGCCTAAGAAGAATTTTGATAAGTATCATGAACCGTATAAAGATAAAATTGATTCGTCTATTAATAAATGTGTTGTAGTTGAAACTGCTGATCATATTATTCCTGAAGCTTATATTGAAAAAACTCCTTTCCCTGCTAAAATGAAGGAGTACTCTATTATAAATAGTGCGGTTCATAAAAGTGAAAAGAAACCTGTAGAACCTGAAGAACAAATAAAAGTTGAACCTGCTGTTGCAATAATTAAAGATCTTGTGACTGAAAATGTGGAGGATGGTCATATTATTTTCTGTGAAGATGCTTCTAATATTGTTTCACATCCTAATAAACCCAAACAAGCTAGTATTCCTATGCTATCTGTTAGAATTGGTGATCATTGCTATTATGGATTATGTGATATTGGTGCAAGCGTTAGTGCTATTCCTTATGAGCTTTACACGGAGATTATGCACGAAATTGATTCTTGTGAACTTGAAGATATTGATGTGGTTATTCAGCTGGCTAATAGAGAAACTATTTCTCCAATTGGTATTGTTCGAGATGTGGAAGTTTTATGCGGTAAGATTAAATATCCTGCTGACTTTTTGGTACTTGGTTCTGCTGCTAGTGATTATTGTCCTATTATTTTCGGTAGACCTTTTCTAAATACTTGTGGAGCTATTATAGATTGCAAGAAAGAGAAAATTTTGACTAAATTTGCTGGTGAATCTTATGAGTTTAACTTCTCTAAATTTACTAAAACTCCTTATAAAGCTGACTTGCCTAGTAATGATTTTAAAATGGAGCAATGTGCATCTATTGTTCTTGTTCCTAATAATCCTTTGCAGCAACATTTGGAGGATAGCGAGAGTGAAGTTTTTAGGAAAGAAAGAGATGAGCTTGAGGAAATTTTTCTTCGCCAACCTATTCTCAAGCATGATTTACCGATGGAAGATCTGGGTACAACACCGCCACCAATGGAAGATCCTGTTTTTGATTTAAAGCCTTTGCCTGATAACCTTAAATATGCTCATATTGATGATAAGAAAATATATCCTGTTATTATTAGTTCTAAGCTTTCAGAGATTGAGGAAGAAAGGTTATTGGAAATATTGAAGGAGCACCGAGGAGCTATTGGCTACACTCTTGATGATTTGAAGGGGATTTCTCCTTCTATTTGCCAACATGCTATTAATATGGAAGATGATGCAAAGCCTGTTGTTGAACATCAGCGTCGTCTAATTCCGAAGATGAAGGAAGTGGTAAGAAATGAGGTATTACGACTTCTTGAAGCTGGTATTATATATCCTATTGCTGATAGTAGATGGGTTAGTCCTGTACATTGCGTTCCCAAGAAAGGAGGAATGACTGTTGTGCCTAATGATAATGATGAGCTCATCCCTCAAAGAGTAGTTGTAGGGTATAGAATGTGCATTGATTTTCGAAAAGTTAATAAAGTTACTAAGAAAGATCATTACCCTTTACCATTTATTGATCAAATGTTAGAAAGATTGTCTAAAAATACTCATTTTTGTTTTCTTGATGGTTATTCCGGGTTTTCACAAATTGCTGTTAAAGCTAAAGATCAAGAAAAAACCACTTTTACTTGTCCCTATGGAACTTATGCTTATAGACGCATGCCTTTTGGTTTATGTAATGCTCCTGCTACTTTTCAAAGATGCATGTCTGCTATTTTTCATGGTTTTTGTGAAAGTATTGTAGAGGTATTCATGGATGATTTTTCCGTCTATGGGAATTCATTTGATAGTTGCTTGCGAAACCTTGATAAAGTTTTGCAGAGATGTGAAGAAACTAACCTTGTTCTTAATTGGGAGAAATGCCACTTTATGGTTAATGAAGGAATTGTATTGGGACATAAAATTTCTGAGAGAGGTATTGAAGTTGATAGAGCTAAAGTTGAAGCAATTGAGAAGATGCCCTATCCGAGGGATGTTAAAGGTATTCGTAGTGTTCTTGGTCATGCTGGGTTTTATAGGAGATTTATTAAAGATTTCTCCAAGATTTCAAAGCCTCTTACTAATCTTCTTCAAAAAGACGTACCTTTTGTTTTTGATGATGATTGTAAGGAAGCTTTTGAAACTCTTAAGAAAGCCTTAACAACTGCTCCTATAGTTGAACCTCCTGATTGGAACTTACCATTTGAAATTATGTGTGATGCTAGTGATTTTCTTTGTAGGCGCTGTTCTTGGACAGCGAGTAGATAAAAAACTGAATGTTATTCATTACGCTAGTAAAACTCTTGATGCTGCTCAAAGAAATTATGCTACAACTGAAAAAGAATTATTAGCTGTAGTCTTTGCTTGTGATAAATTTAGATCTTATATTGTTGATTCAAAAGTTACTATTCATACTGATCATGCTGCAATCAGATACCTAATGACAAAGAAAGATGCTAAGCCAAGGCTTATTAGATGGGTACTTCTTTTGCAAGAATTTGATTTACATATTGTAGATAGGAAAGGTGCTGATAATCCTGTTGCTGATAATTTGTCTAGATTGGAAAATATTGCTTATGATCCTGTTCCTGTTAATGATAGTTTTCCAAATGAACAATTGGCTGTAATAAAGGTGAGCTCGCGAGACAGTCCTTGGTATGCTGATTATGCTAACTTTATTGTTTCCAAGTACTTGCCTCCAACCTTTTCAGCTCAGCAAAGGAGGAAATTCTTTTATGATTTGAGGCATTATTTCTGGGATGACCCACACTTATATAAAGAAGGAGTGGATGGTATTATGCGAAGATGTGTTCCCGAATATGAACAACATGAGATATTGAGTAAATGTCATGGTAGTGCTTATGGAGGACATCACGCCGGAGAAAGAACCGCGCAAAAGGTTCTACAATCAGGTTTTTATTGGCCAACTCTCTTCAAGGATGCGAGAAAGTTTATTTTATCTTGTGATGAATGCCAAAGGGTTGGTAATATCTCCAGACGTAATGAAATGCCAATGAATTATACTCTTGTTATTGAACCGTTTGATTGTTGGGGATTTGACTTCATGGGACCTTTTCCGTCTTCAGAAGGTAACACTCACATACTTGTTGCTGTTGATTATGTTACTAAATGGGTGGAAGCTATACCTACAAAAAGTGCTGATGGTGAGACCTCTCTAAGAATGCTTTTAGATATTATTTTTCCTAGATTTGGAGTACCTAGATATATTATGACTGATGGAGGTTCTCATTTTATTCATGGAGGTTTTAGAAAAACTCTTGCTAAGTATGGTATTAATCATAGAATTGCTTCCGCTTATCATCCTCAAACTAATGGTCAAGTAGAATTATCAAATAGAGAGATTAAATCTATTTTGGGGAAGACCGTTAATAAAACTAGAAAAAATTGGTCTAGTAAATTGAAGGATGCACTATGGGCTTATAGAACTGCTTATAAAAATCCCATGGGAATGTCACCTTATAAAATGGTTTATGGGAAAGCTTGTCATTTACCTTTAGAACTAGAGCACAAAGCTTATTGGGCTGTTAGAGAATTAAATAAAGATCCTAAACTTGCCGGTGATAAGAGGTTGTTGCAATTAAGTTCTCTAGATGAATGGAGAAGTGAAGCTTATGAAAATGCTAAACTCTTTAAAGAGAAAGTTAAAAAATGGCATGATAGAAGGATTATCAAAAGAGAATTTAATATTGGGGATAAAGTCCTATTGTATCGGTCTCGTCTCAGATTCTTTGTAGGGAAATTACTCTCGAAATGGGAAGGACCGTATGTTGTCGAGGAGGTGTATCGTTCAGGAGCAATCAAAATTAGCTCTCTCCAAGGCAATGCTACGCAAGTGGTGAATGGACAAAGACTCAAGCATTATATCTCAGGTGATTCCTATAATGTTGATGTTGATATTATTCAAGTGGAAACACCGGAGGCCTTCATCAAAGGGCAAATTGACAGTCCGCCAGAACTCAACTTTGAATAGGTAACAGTACTGGTAATGAAAAGTACGCAATTTACTTTCCGAACAATATTTTTGCTGTTTTTGGAAAATATGAAAAATTACGAGTTCGAAACGGAGTGGAAAGGACGCACGTGGGCGTGGCACCATAGGCCGGCGCGGCCAAGCCTGGGCCCGCGCCGACCTATGGTCTGGCCGCTCCGTCGCCCCTTTCCGACTCTAGTTCGATCTGGTACTTTCCTTATGTCGCGAAAATTTTTGCTATATAATCCCCCGGACCCCTGGAGGTCCGTATATCGTTTTCTCGAAGTGTTTTGTTTCGAGTTGTTTTTGCCAGGATTTGCTTCGGATCTAGAGCCATCATGTCTTCGTCGGAAACTCCGAAGGACAGCTCCAGCAAGGATGTTGGCAACTTGTACATGGAGGAGCTGAGGATGCACCCCAAGGAGTTGCTGCTCGTTGAAGGAGAACTGCAGGTCAAGGATGTCCAAGGTCCTAAAGGAGAAGGAAGCCTGGAAGACAGGATGGAGAAGCTAGAACAAGAGGTTTTCAAATACAAGAAGATGGCTGAGCGTGAGGTGGATATCTTCCACAGGATTGTGTCTGAACTCATTGCTGAACATGAGAAGGAAACTGCAAAGCTTTGGAGCGACATCCTCTCACTTCACGACACCACCAACAAGCTCCAAGCACAACTCTATGATTTTCAGAATCAGAACTGTGAGTATGAAAACAGGTTTAAATACATAAGCCGTGCTGCTAGTTTCAGGATCCCCGAGACCAAGATGTCGTTTCTTGATGGAGAGCCTCTTCCTTGGAAGTTTGATGACGGAAATTCATCACCACCATCACCAAAGGAGTAATTCATCATCGGTATTGGCATCCCCTTGGTCTGTTCCAAGCTTGGGGGAGTGCCGCGGTATCACATTATCACTACCTTTTACTTTTATTTGTCAAGTAGTGTCATATCATGAGTAGGGAAGTTATCATATAAGATGGGTTGCAGTTGGAAGTATCTCTCTTTAGTTGTCTATGTATCCCTTGGTTTGAGTTATCGTATTGGAATATTAATGAGAAGTCTTATCATTTACATTTTGCACATCTTATTTTAGTTTGCAATCTCTATTATATGATTTATCTTGTCATTAGTATTGGTATCACTTTGGGAGCATTGAATAAATCTATTTGGTTTTGGCAAACTTAGCATTGGTCAATAGCAACAACACTTTGAGGTTTAGTTAGAAAAGAGAAATACATATAGATGTTTCATTGTCTTTCTTTCTTGTTAGCTCATAGCTTATTATTCTGAAGTTAAGATTGTTTGTGCTTACAAGGAAGATGCATGATTGTTTTTATCATATGTATATTTGTTTGTTTCCCTCGACTCTTATGCTTGCTAATTAACCTTGCTAGCCAAAGACCTGTACTGAGAGGGAATACTTCTCGTGCATCCAAACCTTAACCCAAACCTATGTCATTTGTGTCCACCATACCTACCTACTACATGGTATTTTCTGCCATTCCAAGTAAATACTTTATGTGCTACCTTTAAACAATTCAAAACTTAGTATCTCTTATTTGTGTCAATGTTTCATAGCTCATGAGGAAGTATGTGGTGTTTTATCTTTCAATCTTGTTGGGCAACTTTCACCAATGGACTAGTGGCTTCATCCGCTTATCCAATAATTTTGCAAAAAGAGCTGGCAATGGGATTCCCAGTCCCAAATTAATTAAACTAAATAGACACTCCTCCATGGTATGTGATTGATGGACGGCACCCGAGGATTCGGTTAGCCATGGCTTGTGTAAGCAAAGGTTGGGGGGAGTGTCATCATCATAATAAAGTTAAGATAAAAAGGCACTCCTTCATGGTATGAGATTGTTGGCAGGCACCCGAGGATTCGGTTAGCCATGGTTTGTGAAAGAAAGGTTGGAAGGAGTGCCACACAAAATGAAGATAATATGGGAGCCGCTCTTAGGAGGTTGTTTGGCAAGGGGGTTAGAGTACCCGCTACCAGTCGTTGACAACAACAAACACCTCTCAAAATGTTACTTTTATTCTCTTTATATGATTGCAAAACTGAAAAAGCTCTAGCACATGATTTAATCCCTGCTTCCCTCTGCGAAGGGCCTGTCTTTTACTTTATGTTGAGTCAGTAAACCTATTTCCCTCCATCTCAAGCAAGCATTTGAGTAGTTGTGATCAAACCATTATATTGTGATTCGCTACATCATGTCTTTTATTCTTCCTTGTTTAGTACAAGTTTTATCTGAATGAATATACCTTTGCAAGTTATCAATGATCATGAAAAGACCATTATGATTGAGTATGCAAGTTGTGCCTTATAAACTTTAACATGAGAGCGCTGCTCAATGAGATAAATATAACCTGTTAATTGTTCTCTGACCAAGAACGAAGTTTGCCATCACCAATTATGATTTCTTATGTACCTTTACTTGTGACTACCTTATACTTGTTTCAAGATGAGTTATAAGAGGTTGTTTACTATGATGTCCTGTGTGAATGAATATGATGCTTCTTGTCCGTATTTTATTTATCGACTCTTCACTCCATAAACATGTGGTCCTGTCTATCGAGCTCAGTTTCGCTTGGGGACAAGCGAAGTCTA
Organism: Lolium perenne; assembly: GCF_019359855.2. Classification (NCBI taxonomy): domain Eukaryota; kingdom Viridiplantae; phylum Streptophyta; class Magnoliopsida; order Poales; family Poaceae; genus Lolium; species Lolium perenne. Next base: position 371,756,044 of record NC_067247.2, on the reverse strand, counting down.
AGCTTGGGGGGAGTTGATACGTCCAATTTGCATCACTATTTTATATCAGAATTTGCTGTTATTCATTGATATATTTCATATTGGGACACAATACTTATGTTATTTCATCTATTTTGCATGTTTCATCATTATTGGAGGATCAAGCACCGGAGCCAGGATTCTGCTGGAAAAAGCACCGTCAGAATACAATATTTCGGAAGATCAACTGTGGGAGGAAATTATACCAAAAATCCTATTTTTCAAGATGACGAAGGAAGCCAGAAGGAGGGGCCAGGAGGACCCAGGGTGGGCCCACACCCTAGGGCGGCGCGGCCCATGCCCTGGCCGCGCCGCCATGTGGTTTGGGGGGCCCACAGCCCCTTTTGCCTCCTTTTCTTCACGAAACCCTTCGTCCCGAAAACCTAAGCCACAGAGGGTACCTCGCGAAGAGTTACAGCCACCTCTGCGGGGCGGAGAACACCAGAGAGAAAAGAGCTCTCCGGCGGGCAGGAATCCGCCGGGGAAATTCCCTCCGGGAGGGGGAAATCGACGCCATCGTCACCGTCATCGAGCTGGACATCATCACCATCACCATCATCATCATCTCCACCATCATCACCGCCATCTCCTCCGCAGCACCTCGTCACCGCTGTAGCAATTTGGGTTTGATCTTGATTGTTTGATCGGGGAAACTCTCCCGGTATCGATCTCTACTTGTTGTTGATGCTATTGAGTGAAACCATTGAACCAAGTTTATGTTCAGATTGTTATTCATCATCATATCACCTCTGATCATGTTCCATATGATGTCTCGTGAGTAGTTCGTTTAGTTCTTGAGGACATGGGTGAAGTCTAAATGTTAGTAGTGAACTATGGTTGAGTAATATTCAATGGTGTGATATTTAAGTTGTGGTGTTATTCTTCTAGTGGTGTCATGTGAACGTCGACTACATGACACTTCACCATTTATGGGCCTAGGGGAATGCATCTTGTATTCGTTTGCTAATTGCGGGGTTGCCGGAGTGACAGAAACCTAAACCCCCGTTGGTATATCGATGCAGGAGGGATCGCAGGATCTCAGAGTTTAAGGCTGTGGTTAGATTTATTCTTAATTACTTTCTTGTAGTTGCGGATGCTTGCAAGGGGTATAATCACAAGTATGTATTAGTCCTAGGAAGGGCGGTACATTAGCATAGGTTCACCCACACAACACTTATCATAACAATGAAGATTATTTAGCCGTATGTAGCGAAAGCACTAGACTAAAATCCCATGTGTCCTCGAGAACGTTTGGTCATTATAAGTAAACAAACCGGCTTGTCCTTTGTGCTAAAAAGGATTGGGCCACTCGCTGCAATTGTTACTCTCGCACTTTACTTACTTGCACTCTATTCAACTGTTACATCAAAACCCCCTGAATATTTGTCTGTGAGCATTTACAGTGAATCCTTCATCGAAACTGCTTGTCAACACCTTCTGCTCCTCGTTGGGATCGACATTCTTACTTATCGAAGATACTACGATACACCCCCTATACTTGTGGGTCATCACGCCTCCCTAGCCCGGAAACCCTCCCCAAAAAAAATCATTTCCCTCAGACCACCCACCGGAACTTCCCAAGTCCCTCTCTCCCACCTCCACGACCACCGCACCGGAACATCCCCGCCGGACTTCCCTGGCCTACCCGAGGCCTCGCGATCCTCGTCATCCGGCTGCCTGCCGGAGCCGCTTCATCGACGTCGTCATCAACCGGGCCGGATCATCCCCGCCGAACTTCGAAACCATATGCTCATCCAGCAGTCTACCGCAGTCGCTTCAGCTGCGGTTTCGTCCACCGCATCGGATCTTGCTCACCGACATCACTGTGCATGAACCGGATCTGCTTCACCGGCGCCGTGCATGATCTAAACTCTTCTACTGTCGCTTTTCTATTGCTTGGCTGCAAGTTCTTGTTTAATCTTGGGGGAACCTGTTTGTGCTAACGACGCGCCGTTACGTTTTTGCAGATGTGATGAGTAACCATGAATTGTAAAGGCCGTCTCTCCAACCCCAAGTAGCACATGTAGCGTACTTCATCACCGGATCTATCAACCCTAGGAAGATCTGTTGTGACTCCCACAGAGTGCTTCTCCTAATGTAAGTCCTTTGTTTTAGCGCCATGTTCTGGGTTCAGATGCTTGTTTGTCTGAAGCTCTTTTAGTTCATTCCTAGCTATGACCGTAACACCTTGCTATTTTCTAGTTAACTGCTAACTTTAAGAGATTGAACATTTTGGTATGCATTCCCCGCTCTGTAGATGTAGCCATGATAACTTCTATCTTGCTCAGTCGTTGTTAAAAAAATTATAGGCTGCTACTATTTTGTTCATGCCAATATTGTTCTCCCTGAACATGTTGGTTTGCATTCCCTGTACTACAGGTGATGCCATTGTTATTTCTATCTACTTCATCGTAAGCTAACAAAGTAACTGCCTGCTATTAGTTCCTGCATGCTATCGCTCTGCCATCCTGCAGTACAAATTTATTTGAACTCGTCACAGCAGCTACTTCCATCATAATTTTGTCTGCCATCTGATTCTTCGAAAGCTGCAATATTAACTTGTTTCTCTTAATTGGCATGGAGCTCACATATAGAATGGTGAACATATTGGTGTGCATTCCCTCTTCTACAAGTTCACAGGTGATCCCACTATATTCCATTTCTGGTCCATCCTAAGCCGTAGCATTAACTATCCTATATGTGTTGCTCATTACAACTTTATATCCCGAAACAAATTGATTTGTTTCTCTTATCAACAAGTTTATGAGTGATGCCAGGTGGACCCCACTCTGTAAATGGGCCAGCCCGATAACAGGAGAGTGGGTCCCACATGCCTTTTGGGCCGACCCTTTTGCCTGTTGACCGGTCAAACGAGTGCATTCGCCCCGGCCCACATGCTTAGTGGGCCGGCCCATTAAAATTTTGACCAGTCAACCTAAGAGGTTAGGCCCGGCCCATGTAACTAATGGACCAGCCCAGCTATATAGTTGACCGGTCAAACTAAGTCAGCTGGCCTGGCCCGCAAACTTAATGGGCCGGCCCGCTTAAGACGTGGCAGGCCTTGTGTGGGCCTACCATCTACCACGGGGTTTAGCCAGTTAACGCCGTTAACTGCCAGTTAACGGCGTCTGCCACGTGGCAGTTTGCATGACGTCAGCAGTCAACGGGCTCCCGGAAACACTTCTGCAACGGTCCGATTTTCCGTGGCGGAAGGGCGCCCAAGCGCGACGGACCGAAAAAAAAGTGGTAGGACTTTGCCTGACGCAGTTTCGACAACATAACCCATATCGTCGGGCTAGGCCCATGGGCGACGAAAAATACCCCTTAGCGGACGATTTTGGGACGTTGCCTATCATAACTTTTCTTGTAGTGATAAGAATTCAAAAAAAAAACCAAAGCGCATGGTCTTCTTATGTCATTTAGTAAGGCATTCAAGTTGATAAACAAGGTCTAGAAATATTTAAAACAGACGAATCATGTATCTACCCCCTAACCATAAACTTTGTCTTTTAAAGTCAAGCATGAAGAGAAGTGGTTTGGGTTTCAAACATGGAAATTTCAAAAACCTCCCAAAAGCTTCATTTTAGAGTGACTGAGAAGGATCCAGGCTTACCCTTTTCATTTTCTTGTTTTAAACTTGTTCAAATCTTGGTCAAACTTAGGATTTGACCAAGATTCAAATGGACGTAAAAATACTTAGAAGTCTAGCATGAAGAAAAATGGTTTTGGGATTCAAACATGGAAATTTAAAAACCTCCCAAAAGCTTCATTTTAGAGTGACCAAGAAGGATACAGGCTTACCTTTTCATTTTCATGTTTTAAACTTGTTTAAATCATGGTCAAAACTAGGATTTGACCAAGATTCAAATGGGTATAAAAAATAAAAAACAGACATAGCCTTTTTATGCCATATTATAATGCATGAGCATTCAAGTTGATAAACACGGTCTAGACATATTCAAAATAGAAAAATCATGTATCTACCCTGGCCCTAACCTTAAACTCTGTATTATGGAGTCAAGCATGTGAAGAGAAGTGGTTTTGGGTTTCAAACATGGAAATTTCAAATTCATGAACAAGGTCTAGGCATATTCAAAACAGAAAAAGCATGTATCTACCCACTAACCATAAAGTCGGTCGATCTTATCAAGTCTAGCATGAAGAGAGAAGTCTTATTGGTTTCAAACATGCATGCATGGAAATTTCAAGAACCTCCCAAAAGCTTCATTTTAGAGTGACTAAAAAAGATCCAGGTTTGCCCTTTCATTTTCATGTTTTAAAATTGTTTAAATCTTGGTCAAACCTGGCTAGTATTTGACCAAGATTCAAATGGGCATAAAATTCAAAAAAAAACAGAAAAATGAAAAACCAAAGCACATAGCATTCTTATGTCATATATAGTAAGCATTCAAGTTGATCAACAAGATCTAGACATATTCAAAACAGAAAAAAGCAAGTATCTACCCCCTAACCCTTAACTATGTCTTATGAAGTCAAGCATGAAGAGAAGTGGTTTTGGGTTTCAAACATGGAAATTTCAAGAACCCCCCAAAGCTTCATTTTAGAGTGACTAAGAAGGATCCATGCTTACCTTTTATTTTCATGTTTGAAACATGTTCAAATCTTGGTAAGCACATAGTTTTCTTATGTCAGGTTGATAAACAAGGTCTAGATATATTCAAACAAGAAAAATCATGTGTATCTACCCCTAACCCTAAACTCTGTCTTATGAAGTCAAGCATGCATGAAGAGAAGTGGTTTTTGGTTCCAAACATGGATATTTCAAGAACCCTCCCAAGATTTAAATTTTGGAGTGACTAAGAAGGATATATAATTAATTTTTATATTCATGATTTACATTTGTTGAAACCATGGTCAAACCTAGGATTTGACCAAGATTCAAATGGGCATAAGAATTTAAAAAAAATCAAAAAATGAAAACCAAGGCACATAGTCTTCCTATGTCATATTGTAAGCATTCTAAATTAAGTTTATTTTAGAGTGACTAAGAAGGATGCAGGCTTCCCTTTTCATTTTCATGTTTTAAACTTGTTTAAATCTTGGTCAAACCTAGGATTTGACCAAAAGATTCAGATGGGCATAACATTTCAGATAAAAATCAAAAGAATGAAACAACAAAGGACATAGCATTCTTATATGTCATATATATATAGTAAAGCATTCAAGTTGATAAACAAGGTCTAGACATATTCAAACCAGAAAATCATGTATATATCTACCCCTAACCCTAAACTCTGTCTTATGAGGTCAAGCATGCATGAAGAGAAGTGGTTTTTGGTTTCAAACATGCAAATTTCAAGAACCCTCCCAAGATTTACATTTTGGAGTGACAAAGAAGGATAGATGCTTAATTTTTATATTCATGATTTAAATTTGTTAAAACCATGGTCAAACCTAGGATTTGACCAAGATTCAAATGGGCATAAGAATTTAAAAAAAATGAAAAATGAAAAACCAAGGCACGTAGTCTTCTTATGTCATATAGTAAGCATTCAACTAAGTTGATAAACAAGGTCTAGACATATTCAAACCAGGAAAATCATGTATCTACCCCTAACCCTAGCTAAATTAAATATGTCTTAAGTCAAGCATGCATGTAGAGAAGTCGTTTTGGTTTCAAACATGGAAATTTCAAGAACATCCCAAAAGCTTCATTTTAGAGTGACTAATAAGGATCCATGATTGCCTTTTCATTTTCATGTTTTAAACTTGTTTAAATCTTGGTCAAACCTAGGATTTGACCAAGATTCAAATGGACACAAAATTTAAAAAAATCAGAAAAATGAAAACCAAAGTACATAGTCTTCTTATGTCATATCGTAAGCATTCAAGTTGATAAACAAGGTCTAGACATATTCAAACCATACAAAATCATGTATCTACCCCTAACCCTAAACTCTGTCTTATGAAGTCAAGCATGAAGAGAAGGCTTCCCTTTTCATTTTCATGTTTTATACTTGTTTAAATCTTGGTCAAACCTAGGATTTTGCCAAGATTCAAAATGTGCATCAAAATACAAAAAAATAGAAAAATTAAAAACCAAATTAAAGCACATAGTTTTCTTATGTCATATAGTAAGCATTAAAGTTGATAAACAAGGTCTAGACACATATTCAAACAAGACAAATCATGTATCTATATATACCCCTAACCCCTAGCTAAACTCTATCTTATGAAGTCAACAGCATCAAGAGAAGTGGTTTTGGGTTTCAAACATGGAAATTTCAAAAACCTCCCAAAGCTTCATTTTAGAGTGACTAATATATATAAGAAGGATCCATGCTTACCACCTTTTCATTTTCATATTTTAAACTTGTTTAAACCTGTGTCAAATTAAACCTAGGATTTGACCAAAAGATTCAAATGGGCATAAAATTAAAAAAAAACAGAAAAATGAAAAACAAAAGCATATAGTCTTCTTATGTCATATAGTAAGCATTCAAGTTGATAAACAAGGTTTGGACATATTCAAACCTAGGCAAATCATGTATCTACCCCCTAGCCCCTAAACTCTATCTTATGAAGTCAAGCATGAAGAGAAGTGGTTTTGGGTTTCAAACATGAAAATTTCAAGAACATCCCAAAAACTTCATTTTAGAGTGACTAAGAAGGATACAGGCTTACCCTTCTCATTTTCATGTTTTATACTTGTTTAAATCTTGGTCAAACCTAGGATTTGACAAAGATTCAAATGTGCATCAAAATTTAAAAAAAATCAGAAAAATTAAAAATGAAAGCACATAGTTTTCTTATGTCATATAGTAAGCATTAAAGTTGATAAACAAGGTCTAGATATATTCAAACAAGAAAGATCATGTGTATGTACCCCTAACCCTAAACTCTGTCTTATGTAGTCAAGCATGAAGAGAAGTGGTTTTGGGTTTCAAACTTGGAAATTTCAAGAACCTCCCAAAATATTCATTTTAGAGTGTCTAAGAAGGATCCATGCTTAACTTTTCATTTTCATGTTTTAAACTTGTTTACATCTTGGTCATAACTAGTATTTGACCAAGATTCAAATGGGCATAAAATTAAAAAAATGAAAAATGAAAAACCAAAGTACATAGTCTTCTCATGTCATATACTAAGCATTCAAGTTGATAAACAAGATCTAAACATATTCAAACAAGACAAATCATGTATCTACCCCCTAACCCTAAACTCTGTCTTATGAAGTCAAGCATGAAGAGAAGTGGTTTTGTGTTTCAAACATGGAAATATCAAAAACCTCCCAAAAGCTTCATTTTAGAGTGACTAAGAAGGATCCAGGCTTACCTTTTCATTTTCATGTTTTAAACTTGGTCAAATCTTGGTCATACTTATGATTTGACCAAGATTCAAATGGGCATAAAAATTGGGAGGAATGGTACATGAATTACAATTCAAGAAAACACAAGGTAACTTAAATACTTGGATGCCCCAAAGATGTGTGGAAGCCCAAAACAGTGGCAAAACATGTGCGCAGCAGCATAAATTCAAGTAGAACACATACCAGGCACCAATAGTTTGACCTAAATTTGAAATCAAAGAGAAGGTGGTTAGAAAAAAATCGAAATTGGCAAAGCAAAGAATGAAATCATGAATTTGTGATGCACTATAGCTATGAAAAGTATAAAACAATGCATACCAAAATGATTTTTTTAGAGGAATACTAGTTCAACTTATTTAATTTTATATTAGTAGCCCAAAATCGAACCAGTAGTTGGATATTTTTGAACTTGATCTGTAGTAGTGGGCAAAACCCTAGATTAACCTATTTAATCATAGATTCGTAGTTCGATTTTTCTACTTTTTTATTATTACTATGCAGCACACGTGTGTTAAGTGAAACTCAGAGGAAGAGGGGTCACTCGGAAGGAGAGAAGAAGGGAGAGAATTATGGTGTCTCCCCTTTTTCGGGTGATGATGTTGACTGTTCTGCAGGTTTTGTCAGTGAGCAGGAGGTGCGAGCGAGCGAGTCGAGCGAGGCCGAGAATGAGAGAATTTTTTTTGTGAGAGGGACAACCGAAGGATCCTGAAGGACCCAGAGACTTCCAATACGCATCCTGATGCGTCTTCTCTTGACAAAGAAGATGGCTTGGAGTTTGCGTACCTACCGCACTTGACTTTGCTCACTGAAGTGTGGGACCTCACGCATGGGCACCACACGTAAGTGACAGAACTTTTGGTGTAAAACCCGGTTGATTATTATACTACTACATTTGTACAAAGTTTCCTATGGATTCAAGGGTACGAAAGCTAAGTTAACTCATTTACATGACATTATTTTTCCATGAAGCCAAGTTAACTCATCTATCAATTGGTACATTTTGGAGTGACTAAATCTCGGTCAAACCTATGACTTGACCAAGATTCAAATGGGCATAAAAATTCAAAAAATTCAAAAAAATGAAAAACAAAAGCACGCCGTCTTCTTATGTCATATAGTAAGCATTCAAGGTGATAAACAAGGTCTGACATATTCAAACCACAAAAATCATGTATCTACCCCTAACCCTAAACTCTGTCTTATGAAGTCAAGCACGATGAGAAGTTGTTTTGGGTTTCAAACATGGACATTTCAAAAACAATCCCAAAAGCTTCATTTTGGAGTTACTAAGAATGATACGAGCTTACCTTTTCATTTTCATGTGTTAAACTTGTTTAAATCTTGGTCAAACCTAGCTAGGATTTGACCAAGAGATTGAAATGGGCATAAGAATTCAAAAAAAAACAAAGTGCATGGTCTTCTTATGTCATTTAGTAAGGCATTCAAGTTGATAAACAAGGTCTAGAAATATTTAAAACAGACGAATCATGTATCTACCCCCTAACCATAAACTTTGTATTGTAAAGTCAAGCATGCATGAAGAGAAGTGGTTTGGGTTTCAAACATGGAAATTTCAAAAACCTCCCAAAAGCTTCATTTTAGAGTGACTGAGAAGGATCCAGGCTTACCCTTTTCATTTTCATGTTTTAAACTTGTTCAAATCTTGGTCAAACTTAGGATTTGACCAAGATTCAAATGGGTGTAAAAATACTTAGAAGTCTAGCATGAAGAAAAATGGTTTTGGGTTTCAAACATGGAATTTAAAAACCTCCCAAAAGCTTCATTTTAGAGTGACCAAGAAGGATACAGGCTTACCTTTTGATTTTCATGTTTTAAACTTGTTTAAACCCTGGTCAAAACTAGGATTTGACCAAGATTCATATAGTAAGCATTCAAGTTGATCAACAAGGTCTAGACATATTCAAAACAGAAAAAAGCATGTATCTACCCATAACCCTAAACTCTATATTACGAAGTCAAGCATGAAGCGAAGTGGTTTTGGGTTTCAAACATGGAAATTTCAAAAACCTCCCAAAAGCTTCATTTTAGAGTGACTAAGAAGGATCCATGCTTACCTTTTATTTTCATGTTTGAAACATTATCAAATCTTGGTCAAAAAATGAAAACCAAAGCACATCGTATTCTTATGTCATATAGTAAGCATTCAAGTTGATAAACACGGTCTAAACAAGGATACATGCTTCCCTTTTCATTTTCATGTTTTATACTTGTTTAAATCTTGGTCAAACCTAGGATTTCACCAAGATTCAAAATGTGCTTCAAAATTCAAAAAAATTAGAAAAATTAAAAACCAAATTAAAGCACATAGTTTTCTTATGTCATATAGTAAGAATAAAAGTTGATAAACAAGGTCTAGACACATATTCAAACAAGACAAATCATATATCTATATATACCCCTAACCCCTAAACTCTATCTTATGAAGTCAAAAGCATGAAGAGAAGTGGTTTTGGGTTTCAAACATGGAAATTTCAAAAACCTCGAGTGACTAATATATATAAGAAGGATCCATGCTTACCACCTTTTCATTTTCATATTTTAAACTTGTTTAAAGCTGGGTCAAATTAAACCTAGGATTTGACCAAAAGATTCAAATGGGCATAAAATTCAAAAAAAATCAGAAAAATGAAAAACAAAAGCATATAGTCTTCTTATGTCATATAGTAAGCATTCAAGTTGATAAACAAGGTTTGGACATATTCAAACCTAGGCAAATCATGTATCTACCCCCTAGCCCCTAAACTCTATCTTATGAAGTCAAGCATGAAGAGAAGTGGTTTTGGGTTTCAAACATGAAAATTTCAAGAACATCCCAAAAACTTCATTTTAGAGTGACTAAGAAGGATACAAGCTTACCCTTCTCATTTTCATGTTTTATACTTGTTTAAATCTTGGTCAAACCTAGGATTTGACAAAGATTCAAATGTGCATCAAAATTAAAAAAAATCAGAAAAATTAAAAACGAAAGCACATAGTTTTCTTATGTCATATAGTAAGCATTAAAGTTGATAAACAAGGTCTAGATATATTCAAACAAGAAAAATCATTTATCTACCCCTAACCCTAAACTCTGTCTTATGTAGTCAAGCATGAAGAGAAGTGGTTTTGGGTTTCAAACTTGGAAATTTCAAGAACCTCCCAAAATATTCATTTTAGAGTGTCTAAGAAGGATCCATGCTTACCTTTTCATTTTCATATTTTAAACTTGTTTACATCTTGGTCATAACTAGTATTTGACCAAGATTCAAATGGGCATAAAATTAAAAAAACAAAAAAAATGAAAAACCAAAGTACATAGTCTTCTTATGTTATATAGTAAGCATTCAAGCTGATAAACAAGGTCTAGACATATTCAAACCAAACAAATCATGTATCTACCCCCTAACCCCTAAACTCTATCTTATGAAGTCAAGCATGAAAAGAAGTGGTTCCGGGTTTCAAACATGGAAACATCAAAAACCTCCCAAAAGCTTCATTTTAGAGTGACTAAGAAGAATCCATGCTTACCTTTTCATTTTCAAATTTTAAACTTGTTTAAATCATTATCAAACCTAGGATTTGACCAAGATACAAATATGGGCACAAAATAAAAAAATCAGAAAAATGAAAAACAAAAGCACATATATAGTCTTCTTATGTCATATCGTAAGCATTCAAGTTGATAAACAAGGTCGAGATATATCCAAACCAGACAAATCATGTATCTACCCCATGTTGATCTTATGAAGTCTAGCATGAAGAGAAGTCATTTTGGGTTTCATAGATGGAAATTTCAAGAACATCCCAAAAGCTTCATTCTATCTCTAAATTTGGCTCATCCGCTAAATCTCGCAAAGTATAATGATAAGAAAATTGCTGATACTGGTGCGCGCGAGGAGATTTATTTGTGTGTGTGCTGAGCTGTTAGGCCTAAGCCAAAATCCTCAGCTAAACGAGGCCTCAGCTTAACACATAAAAAAGTGTTCAATCTCGCCCACAATGTCCTCTTCTTTCCTCCTCCTTTATTGGAACTTGTTTTGCAGACAAGGAAAGTGGCACGTGTAATGTGAGTAATAAAACCCTCTTAGCCAAAATCAACTACGAGCAAGATTTTCTGTATTGTAGATGCCCCAATTGACTCTCATCCCCAATGTAGTCTTTTTTTTATGTCAGTATAGACTTATTTACTGGATGTATACTATCGTACATGGCATGCATTTGCCTAATTAGTAGCATTGTATAGCCGTTCTAGCCACCCCGATCAATCTGTCAAGCTTCATGCACGAGATGCCATGTTTAATTTACTCCCTCGCTCCGATCCATATTTCTTGGTGCTAAAAAGAATCTGAATCGGAGGGAGTACTTTTCTTAGATAGTACTATATCAGTTCAAAAAAAAGTACAGTACTACTACATCACAAATGCATCAAAAGAGTACTACTGTACATCACAAGACCACGACAGTTGTACTAGTAGAGTTTAATGCTGAACTTCCAAAGGGGAATAAGATTACACATATGAACTTTAAACAGGACTAGGAGCATCAGGGCCAGCAGCAGGGGCATTGACCGGCAACAAACCAGGCAAGACGTAAGGAAGAGGCCATATGCTGCGTGCTTGGCCTTGATTGCAGGGTGGTGATTCTTCGATGCACTAACGCCGCTCGCCATGTATTCACGCCATACCAGTTCCGCGTCGCCCGCGAGCGGATCGAAGCAATCCCGCGCGCCGGACACGCTCGAGGAGGCGTGGCGGCTCCGGTGCAAGCAGTCCGACGCCGGGAGTCGGCGCGCCGCGTGCAGGTACGGCGGCTCCCTGTACATGCCTTCGTCGCTCCGCGAGTTCGCCCCGGGCGGGCTCTGGTACAAGGCGGATCCGCCGCTCAACCGATGAGCGGCCCCGTCTTCAACAAATGGCGCGCCGACTGGGAGAGGAACCGCCGGTGGAAGGTGGCATGGGAGGCGAGCACCAGCGGCGGATTCGCGCCGCCAGCCGGGGAGGAGGCTGAGGACACGGAGGAAGGGGAAGACCCCGTCTTCTTGAAGGCGCTGGCCGCGTCCCTCAAGGACGATGCTGACAAGAAGAGGACGGAGGAGGCGGAGGAATGGGAAGACCCCCTCTTCTTGAAGGCGCTGGCCGCGTCCCTCAAGGACGATGCCGACAAGAAGAGGGCGGAGGTAGAAGACAAGGCGGCGGCCATCGCCGCCGTGAAGGAGAAGGAGGCGCGGGAGGCGGAGGAGAACGCGACCATCATCTTCCTCGACAACTAGATAGGTTAGAAGTCGCGATAAGGATCGCGCAATTCTGTATGTATGATCCGTATGTATGATCAACTATGAGTTATGAACTATGAACTATCAAACCAAACCACATAGTTTTTTTTATGTCATACTAGGAAACTTGCCCGTGCGTTGCACCGGGAGATAAGAGATAACTTTTTGCGTATAGAAATCAATCAGGTTTACCACGCTCGGAGGTTAGGTTACCCATGAGGCCGTCACGTACTTCCTCCTTAACCAACATGAATACTAAAAAGATCTTTGCCATATTCCTTTAACCGGTCTGGCCTAACGAAAAAAAATCCTCATATCCGTACTGCTAACACTATCCACCTTCTACGCAAAAAAAAAACACTATCCACCTGAACCCATCTAATCATCCATGATGCTGGGTGTAACTTTATTCTTAGACAATGCCAATGTCTAAATACATTGTAATTTATCCACCTGAACCCATCTAACCATACATGATCGCTTGGAGTAACTTTAGTCTTAGACAATGCTAATGTCTAAATACATCCGAATTTAGATAACATGAACCTAGCCATGTAACCATACATGATCACTCAGTGTAACTTTAGTCTTAGACAATGCCAATGTCTATATACATCTGAATTTAAATAAATCTGAGATTTTTGCAAAAAACGAAAGATAAATCTGAGATATTTTTTTGGGATATGGAGGATTCATTACCATATGTTTTTCCGTTAGGACATGTATCATACGTCTTAAATCATAGAGGACCGAGCTAGTTGTATAGAGGTTTAATGTCTGACAAAACATATACCGGTGCGAGATAATTAAAACCAAACCGTGAGAATGCATACCTGATGTAGTGCAAGGTAAAAAAAATGATGCATATCTTACCAAAATAGAATTAGGCGCTAAGTTTTGCTAGGATAAGGCATCAGAAGGAGAGAGGATTGGGCAGCCAGGAGTTTTGCTGGGCCTCTACCCACTCTGATACCAAAGTACATCGTGGACTTCACAGTTTCCATCTCGATCTGCTGCGTGCGCTCGTGGGTCGGTACCGTGATGATCGGCGGTATGCTGGCGAAGTAAGACGACATGAGGGCACGAAGGCGGCTGTCTTGGAACCGGTCTGGGCAACGTCGATAATGTCGCACCCGGAGGCCGAGCTGCACGGGAGGCCTTCTGATCGGCGTCAGCGTCCCTTACCTTTCCTTGTCGATGGAACGGAGTATCTCAGGCCCTAACCAGGTCTCCGCATCGACCGCCGCACACGGGAGGACCACTTGTAGGCGATTCCAAGTCTCTGCGGAGGATGAATCAGACCCGCTCCATCATCTTGTGCATGTTTTTCCCGTCTACTGCTGTACTGCATGAATATGCGTGTGTCCAGATTTCAGAGTGTCGTACGTCACGGCGGCGGCCGAGATCTTCTGCTCGCATCGGTCGATTCTGGCAAGGAAAACGCGGCCGTATATGAGTAGGGGAGCGTCGGCGGCATGGAGTGCGCTGACGCGGCTGGTGTCCTCTTCCATCGTCGCCGCCTTTGTTTCTCCGATGTGTCCATCTTCCATCGTCGACGCGCTAGGTCATGGGCAGGGAAACCTACTCAATCGATGCGACGAGCCGCTCAGGACATATATATATTGAAATATGATGCAGGCCAAGTCCAGTTGTTCTGATTCGGCTCGGTCTCGTAGGTGCCAAGGTGGGCTTTGCGGAGGACGTACGTGGATCGATCTCTGCTTATGTACGAGCCGAGTTGGGCTTCACGGATAGTTGGCTAAGCTCGGCTGTTTTAGTTGGGATCGGTCTCTGCTTACGTACGTGCCAAGGTGGGCGATAGGAGATTAGCAATTGAAATCTACGGGCAAAACCACCCGCCGGACGAACAAGAAATCGCCGGACGAACCGAGAAACCTTATTTTCTTTATTATTAGGTATAGATAGTAAGAATTCAAGTTGATAAAACAAGATCTAGACATATTCAAACTACAAATCACGTATATCTACCCCTAACCCTAAACTCTATCTTATATGAAGTAAATCATGAAGAGAAGTAGTTTTGGGTTTCAAACATGGAAATTTCAAAAGCCTTCCCAAAAGCTTCATTTTGGAGTGACTAAGAAGGATGCAGGCTTACCTTTTCATTTTCATATTTTAAACTTGTTTAAATCTTGCTTAATCCTAGGATTTGACCAAGATCAAATGGGCATAAAAAATTAGAAAAAATCAAAAAATGAAAACCAAAGCACATAGTATTCTTATGTCATATAGTAAGCATTCAAGTTGATAAACAAGGTCTAAACATATTCAAACCAGACAAATCATGTATCTACCCACTAACCCTAAATTCTGTCTTATGAAGTCGATCAAGCATGAAGAAGAGTGGTTTTGGGTTTCAAACATGGAAATTTAAAAAACCTCCCAAAAGCTTCATTTTAGAGTTATTAAAAAGGATCCATGCTTACCTTTTATTTTCATGTTTTAAACATGTTCAAATCTTGGTCAAACCGTACCTAGGATTTGACCAAGATTCAAATGGGCATAAAAAATCAAAAAAATTGAAAAACCAAAGCACATAGCCTTCTTATGTCATATAGTAAGCACTCAAGTTGGTAAACAAGGTCTAGACATATTCAAACCAGAAAAATCTTGTATCTACCCCTAACCCTAAACTTTGTCTTATGAAGTCAAGCACGAAGAGAAGTCGTTTTGGGTTTCAAACATGGAAATTTCAAAAACCTTCCCAAAAGCCTCATTTTGGAGTGACTAAGAAGGATGCAGGCTTACCTTTTGATTTTCATGTTTTAAACTTTTTTAAATCTTGGTTAAACCTATGATTTGACCAAGAGCAAATGGGCATAAAAATTCAGAAAAAATCAAAAAATTAAAACCAAAGCACATAGTATTCTTATGTCATATATTAAGCATTCAAGTTGATAAACAAGGTCTAGACATATTCAAACCAGAAAAATAATGTATCTACCCTAACCCTAAACTCTGTCTTATAAAGTCAAGAATGAAGAGACGTGATTTTGGGTTTCAAACATGGAAATTTCAAGAACACCCCAAAAGCTTCATTTTAGAGTGACTACGAAGGATCCAGGTCGAGCTTACCTTTTATTTTCATGTTTTAAACTTGTTCAAATCTTGGTCAAACCTAGGATTTGACCAAGATTCAAATGGGCATAAAAAAATGAAAAACCAAAGCACATAGCCTTCTTATGTCATATAATAAGCACTCAAGTTGATAAACAAGGTGTGGACATATTCAAACCAGAAAAATAATGTATCTACCCTAACCCTAAACTCTATCTTACGAAGTCAAGCATGAAGAGAAGTGGTTTTGGGTTTCAAACATGGAAATTTCAAAAATCTCCCAAAAGCTTCATTTCAGAGTGACTAAGAAGGATCCAGACCGGGCTTACATTTTATTTTCATATTTAAACTTGTTCAAATCTTGGTCAAACCGTACCTAGGATTTGACCAAGATTCAAATGGGCATAAAATTTCAAAAAAAATGAAAAAAAATGAAAAACCAAAGCACATAGCCTGCTTATGTCATATAGTAAGCACTCAAGTTGATAAACAAGGTCTAGACATATTCAAACCAGAAAAATCATGTATCTACCCCTAAGCCTGAACTTTGTCTTATGAAGTCAATCACGAAGAGAAGTCGTTTTGGGTTTCAAACATGGAAATTTCAAATACCTTCCCAAAAGCTTCATTTTGGAGTGACTAAGAAGGATGCAGGCTTACCTTTTCATTTTCATGTTTTAAATATGTTTAAATAAGGAAGCGTGGTTCTGAAACCTCATACACATTGTTGCAAAAGTAATTACATCACCTAAACAATACTACTAGTTCATAATTCTAAACTTATGTACAATCTTGGAAACATATAACGCCAGCCTAGTTCACCAATTATCATCATCCCTCTTGATGCGCTTGCCGGTGCCGCTTGTACCTGCCTCCCATGGGTTGGCAGTCCAAGTTCTGCACTCGTTCGCACTTCGTGTATCGGGAGCTTCCCAACCAGATACAGGCCCTGCCCTTGCTAGCTCACCACATCCAGCCGTTGCCCTAGCTTACTCACCATGTGAACCGCCATCCCACAGAGACCCCGAAGTAGGCTCGCACGGGTCCTTTATCCATGGTGGCATATTCTTCGGATCAAATGGTATGTTGTACCTAAAGCAGTAAGATACAAATTCCCAGTAGGTTGTCCCGAGAAACAGCTTCTTCTCGTCGCGCCGAGCAGGGGGAAGAGCAGCCAACCTAGCCGCTTCCTTGAAATCCGGGCAAACCACTTCCCTTGGAATTGGTTGTGCTTGACGCAGCCCATCATTGATTTTTTGAGTCGCCTATACAACTCAAAACTGACATACCCATCAATCGCAGCATACCTCAAGTTTACTTGAGGCAATGGCATGCACTCCCATCGATCGTGGCTGCTAGTAGGGAACTTGGTCTTCATGTCTTTGTAAGATGGGTCAATGTTGGCGGCTGCCAAATCAGCCATGCCAGTCCTATTGCCAGGACCATTGAAATTGATCATATCCTGAATGTCAATCCAATTATGTTCAGGAATTTTAATGCCATCTCTAGCAAACCTTCTAGAGTCACCTCTGATGTCAACAGTTGTGAAACAAATTCCTTTATGTTGAAGGAATTCTCGCAGTGCCAGATTGTCAGGACTCCTGCATGTTAACACAAATCAATCTTATAAGATCGTATATGCTGAAATAGTACACATATTTTTCTTCCAGTAAACTGTATACTTGTTGCAGCGAAACAATGATTTTGCATCAGTGATACACATCAAAATAACATGAATTATTGTTGCGACTATATGATCTAATTATTTAAGTGTCAAGTAAAGATTCAGTTGCTATATGTTAATATCTTGACATCCATGCCAATTATCGGTGAGTATGAGTACATGAAATTTGTGCAAATTTTGAGTACCAAAATCATGAAACTAGATATCGT
Organism: Lolium perenne; assembly: GCF_019359855.2. NCBI lineage: Eukaryota > Viridiplantae > Streptophyta > Magnoliopsida > Poales > Poaceae > Lolium > Lolium perenne. Next base: position 371,738,453 of record NC_067247.2, on the reverse strand, counting down.
GGTCAATCCAAAAAAACATTACAAGTTTGTTGGATATTACGTTCCAGACCACATTTTTCATACAAGTTAGTTTGGTCGTGTTTTCATACAAGTTAGAGCCTAGTCTATTTCGAAATAGAAAAGCAGATCCAAGATAAAGGAAGAGTTTCTATATTAAAAACAAAAGGATAAAGGAAGGCATGTGAAGAACATACCTGCAGAAATGGTACACCAGGACGTGGTCGTCCATGGCCAACTGAACGACGGCGGTACTTACTTGATCCGAAGTGTATTCTAGGTCGAGGCCGACGAACCTGGGCCTGTCCTCTAGAAGCTTTTGTTCGTACATCTTGAGGGTGCGCTCGAGAACGGAAGGGTCATTCGTGTAGACCGCGTTCACCTTGGTCGTCCCATGGGGAACGACGCTCCTCTTTAGCGTAAACAGGCCGCCGTCGGCCATGGCAGCGCTGAAGCACGTCGAACTGATCGGAGGGATTGAGGGGGAGGGAGGGAGAGCAACTGCAAACAGTGGGGTTTTTTGGAACTTGCCGAAATGCAGGGGAGAACGAAACGCTAGGGGTTGTTTAGTGGGGACAGATGGGAATAATATTGCGATGAGGTTGAGGAATTAACTCCAACCGCCATTTAAATCTAGTACTCCCTATAGTCAGTTGATAGGAAATGGACGGGCAAGATTGATTCTAGGGAGGCGAATCCCAGTATTTTCCCAATTTATTTGAGTTGTAATATAACCATCATTAATACTTGAATTGAAAAATATTTACAAAATTAATTTATTATATACTACATGATGAGATAATCCAACAAACCATGGAAATGCATGGCCATCCAACCATGTCACCCGCTTGTGAAAATTTTATAGGTGGTAGTGTGCGCAATACACACGGTAGCCACTTCACAAATACATCCTTTTAATTTTGCCCCCCTTAATTTGGCCAATAAAAATGAAAAGACTTTATGTGGAAACCCAAAAAAAACTGTATTTGGCAAAGTATAGTTGAAAATAAGAAGTTTTTCATTGATCTCTTAAAAAAGGGGTCATGATTCAAAAGTTCGCCATGCATGGTTCTTGCGGTAACCAAGCTAGCTCACCCATGTGGCAAGAAGCGGATCAATGTCCAACCTGCATGGTTCCAAAAATATATACCTTACAAAATGATTCTGCTTCTCAAGAATATTTGCATGCCATGATGTTTGTTATTTTTCCTAGATAAAAGTAGTAATTGGCGACTTCTTGATTACCTTGCTTGCTGATTTCAATAAGTTTTAACCTCATTTTGGCTTTATTTCAAATTTAGGCAAAAACTTCTTGGCAATCGACTTGTCTTGGATGCAACCCACATTTTCGTTGGCTAATGTTTTCTGATTCCACAACAATAGGGCACATCCCTATATCATCCCAAATTTTGAATTCTTATTAGTTTGGTTGATGACCACCATTCATATCCGAACTTAATTAATTGGAGTACAAATGATTTAGTTTATGGTTTCATGGTAAGCTAGTTTGACAAATTAACCTTCGAAATGGCGATTCGCCTACCATGCATGCTTGTTTGGCCTACCTGGAAAATTTTGATTTGTGGTATTGTACATGATAGCGAATAAACAAAACACTTATTTGGACCCCTTTGGCCAGCAAGGGCATGTTTGGTTCCTAGCCACAATTTGCCAAGAAGCCAAAATTTGGCAGCCATATAGTTTATTTGGCATGTGTTTGGTTTATGTGGCTACCAAACAGGGGTCCTAATAAAAAGAAAACAACACACTAATGTGTGGTAAACCAAAAATTCCTAATTTGCAAAGTTGCATATGTGCAAAAGGGGGGCAATGCATGCATTATTCAGAAGTTGACTGTGGTTTTCATAGTGTAACCAATTAATTAAGCTTACATATGGGAAGAGGCTAGCAAGGCGAACTCAAGCAGCTATGGTTCCAATGTTGTCAAGTTTGAAGTGGACACTGCATGAAGCTTGCTCAAATTAATTGGTAGAAAGCCAAAAGAAGTCCATATTTATTGTATATGTGTGTGAATAATGACACTTCACCCAAACCTCTATGTATAGGTTTTTACATTTTTTACTTGTTAGTAGTAAGTACATGTCATGTGATGGCTCCATGCACATGTTTCACAACTTTTTTTTGATTTGTTTCTCGGTTGTGACATTGTCAATGTTGTCATGATAAATAACATTGCGAGACTTTCCATCTTATTCTTTTTTGTAGAAATGATTGTCCCATTATGGCAAATGTCCCCATTCGTTTTTCAAATTAAGTAAACGTTATAGGATGAAAATTCATTGAAGTGACAAATTTTCTAGATTTCTAACTATTTTAGCTCATTCAAACAAATTTGCAATAGGCCGGCCTGTTGTCCAGTGACGATTTTAGAGTACAATTTGATCAACATCACAAAAAAGTGCTTTTAAGGTATCCTAGATGCCTTGGTAACCATCGAACACTTTAATCACTCTGACCTCGCCGTCTCGCCGTCTTAGATGCCTTGGTAACCGTCGAACACTTTAGACTAGCCCCAATGGGAGTATCATATGTAGTATCATACATGCCATGTTGGCAAAAATCTAATGGGTCACATCAATTAATGAGGTGAGAGATGAGAGAAGTATCATAACACATAAACCTAGAAAACTTACTCCGTAGAAAACTTCATGACAAATACATCATGTACACACATTTGCATTGAGATTCTACAAAACTTTAAATATGACATAAGTATGATACCATATTATGATACTATGCATTGTGGAGGTAGTATCATAAACTAGTAGTGTATGATACTACGTACTACGTACTTCCCATTGTGACTAGTCTTAATCACTCTGACATCACCGTCTCGCCGTCTTACTATAGTACCTACTACACCCCCACTCCGTCTCTCATACAACGCCCCACTCGTTTCCCACTCCTTTTCTCATACAACGCCCCAATCTTAGCATGTTGGACCAATTAGGAGTACAAAATTATGTTCTAAATGTTTCTCAAACTTTCCATACAACTAATATATAACTTATACTACGTAGGTTACACCATCGAAATAGGTATGACCATTTGAGAAATGGGAACAATAACTTGGAACTGTTGAAATAAATTGCCTACATCTTTCCATCAGCTCGGGCTTTTGGAATAGTTGGTTAGTGCATGCAATACAATATGGTATCAGAGCATGAGATCCTAGGATCAAATCTTGGCCAACGCAAGAATTAAAAGAAATAGCGCGGCTCCCCAAACATGCGTCACAATAGTCCAAAGGGCAAAGACGTAGGGTGAGTGTTGAAATAAATTGCCTACATCTTTCCATCAGCTCCGGCTTTTGGAATAGTTTGAGTGATGGAAAGTGGCCACTATAAGATTTATTTAGTCAGATTAATTGGTCATGCATACACTAGTTGTTTTCTATCTTTCCCTACACATGTCAATTAGCGAAATTTATAAGTAAAATCGTAAAATTCAAATAAATTGCTGAAAATTGGAAATAATATTACAGTTGTAGCAAATTACTAAATCGATCTAGAAAATATGTACATGGCTTCAAGAATCTTTTTGCCGAACGGAGTAATATTTTGGACCTGAATCAGAGTGGTAAAGGCGTACAGCTCGATCAATGCAATGGTATGATGGCTATGCAGCTATACCTATATAGAAGTAGACTACTAGTAGACTTTGGGACACAGAGATTTGGCTTCCGCGGCCGACCCCGAACAAGATTCTTTTACATTGCTGATATATCTTTTCACTGACATTGAATCGCTGAAACTTGGGGTCCGCCTGTGGCAGGACCAGCCTGTCAATGGCCCAAAGTCTTATGTGCTCCCGCCCTTTGATTGTGGATGGACGGACAAGATTGCCCAGTCCCATCCCTGTCTTGTTCGTTCCAGTTTTCATCCTCCTCCTCCTCGGGGAACCCTCCCCGGAGAGCTCTACACCGACCCCTTCTATCCCCACCTGCTTTGTCCCTTCCTTCTTCCTCCAGCAATTCATCCCTCGTTCAACAAGTTGTCTAAGAAGAACATGAAGAAGAGTAAGAAGAGGAAGGAGGCGTTGGTGTCTGAGACTAAATCCGCGGTGAAATCCATCCCGCTGAAAGTCCTGCAAACTCCGACTTTGAAAGTGTACCAGCTGCGCCGGCGGACAGGCATGTCTGCGCTTCCATCGCAAGCTCAGTGTGCTTCGGGCTTGTTGGGTCAGGGCAGAGTAATCCATCAAGAGTCCTGGTAGGTTTTTATCGCCATGTGCTTTCTTTGCCCCCATGAACGCAGATTACAGCAAGGCAAACAGATCCAACTATTTTTTTACCCGGGAGAACCAGCTATTTGACCGTCTTTCTTCCAGGGCCGCCCGTTCAAGTGTCGCCCTTCCTACCGATGCCGAGAAATCGCCCGTGTTTCGCCAAGATGGTGGGTACGAAGCTCCCCGGTATGTTTCCATCACCATGCCGAAGTTTCTCTGCCTTCTGACTAGCTAGCGGATCAAACAATTTAACCGTCTTTCTTCCATGGCGGCTGGTTTCAGCGCCATTCCTACCCAAGTTGAGAAATCACTCGTTTCTCGCCAACCTGGTGGGTACGAAGCTCCTGGGTATGTTTCCAGCGCCATGCCGGATTTTCGTTGAGTCCTTGTTGGCAGGCGGTGCCAACTAAACCGGCTATCATCTTCCAGGGCCGACGGTTCCAGGCTCGTGCTTTCTACCGCAGGATCCACTTCGTACTTAGCTATCGAGGACCCGTTGTTTGATGAGCACTTGTTAGCTCTCAAGAGCATTAATAATGTATGCACTATATAATATATATCCATTGCTTTTTTTCTTCCTCTTCATCTCCATACTGCATGAGGGCTTCTTTAATTCATAGGACTCCTATAAGAATTGTGTAGCATTTAGATCCTATGGGATTTTTTCCTACATTAGTTCTTTGATTTATAGGAACATATCCTATAGGAATCTAGTAGTGCGAATAATATAGGAATAAAACATTAATTCAACTAGCCATGACATCTCAATCCTATGTTTGTTCCTTTTTTCGAAATGGGGGACATACCACAGCCTCTGCATCAAAATGATGTATATGGCTGCTTTATTGCTTTCTTCAGTTCATACACAAATTATGACAACTTCTCACGGATCAGCTAGAGTCGACACAAAGATCCACCAACGAAACATAGAAAACAGCGGGTGCCAAAAAGGCAAAAACACACCAGTAAGTAATTCTATGAGGAAACTGCCAGCCACCCTGGCTGTAAAAATCCCGTGCGGCTGTCTCTAGTCAGTTGCACCCACACTCCATGATATCCTGCTGATCCTCGGGCGGGAGATAAGAAACATACGTATCTAGTGAATAATCATAGGGATAACCTGCAAGAAGGGATGAGATTTGGGTTTATTAAACACAAATTCATTTTGTACATTCCAAATAGCCCATAAAATAGCGCATGCACCCACTCTAATGTATACAAAATCCTATGCTTTTCCTAATCTTATGATTTTCCTATCCTGTGAATGAAAAAGGATCCCTGATTCGTTACTGGTGAATTTTTCAATGCAGGAAGGGATTATGAGATTATCGGCGACAGCCGCCGAGATCAATGGCCAGAACACCACCCTTCATAACAGAAACCTCCAACTCTTGCATAGGTTTGGTATCCTGAATGCAGAATCAGAGACGAATGCTCAGTCTCCGGAAGAGGAGCAACCAGTGCGCGTGTGTGCATCTTCGGCCGTGTATGTTTCCATTGTCGTGCCGCAGTTTCATCGCCTCCTTGCTGGCTCCCAAGTCCAACTACTTAACTGTCTTTCTTCCAGGGATGGCGGTTCCATCGTTGAAGAGGTTCCTATGGACAAGGACTTTGCAGCTCTCAGGCATATTGAAGAGGTTGGCACTCCATTTGTTTATTTCTCCCCCCTCATCTGCACTCTGCATACTTCATTGCTGTTGAATTTGCAATGCAGGATGTGATAACACGATTCTCCGCGAAACTGGACCAGATCAAGGGCCACAACACCATCCTTCATAAGACAATCCGCCACCTCGTGGGCAGGTACATTTTAAATCGTGCCATATTGGAGGAGAATGCCCATTCCGTGCAATCTTCTTTTGATAATAGGTACTCAGACGTTCTCGCTGAGTGTAAGAAGTTGAAGAAGGAAGTCAAGGAACTACGCACCCAGCCACCGATGAGTGTGGTCACTGACAAGGCTGGTCAGTGTGATTGCAACTGTGACTGTGAAAGTTTTCGACAGGAAGTGGAGTTGCATGCTGAAGATGCGCAATATTTCGAGACGAAGTACTTGAAAGTTCGCACAGAGTGCGATAAGTTGAAGAAGGAAGTCGAGTGTCTCCGCTCCCAGCAGCCAACTATTGCGACATCAGGAGACCAAGGTGTGCTAATTGCAGCCAGAATTTTGCAATCGATGAAAAGTTGAATTTGGCTTTGTTGTGCAATATAGCAAGACCTGTTCCTCCTCTGCCTTCGTCTTTTGGCATAATTTCTTTGTCTTCAGTATTGACTCCTGAATGCTTCGTATATTTCTGACGGTTTCTGACTTATGTACAACTTTTGTAATATTGGTCAAACTAGTTTTGACCAGGGTTTGTGTAGGGTGGTTGAATTTTTTTGGTTGGTCCAAATTGTGTTGTGTGGTCCAAATGTGATGTATCATCACACCACCATGTGCCCCGCCACCCCCAGGTTTTGGTAATGCCATTTTGATACATGCTTCATAGAAGGAGCATACATTTTTTCCTTTAGGGCATGACAATTTTGAAAAATTCAAACAAAAATGGGAAGAGAGAATGGTAACATCATTTTCCATGTGATGCCCCTGGGCCAAATTTTGGTTCATTTTAAGAATGTAAGGTGACAAATTACTCGAGGAAGCTAGTTGGAGTAGACGGGCATGACCGGATTGGCATAGGGGATTTATTTTTTGAAGGATGTTATTTTTCATGGACAATATCTGACACAAACAATAAAATTTTAAGGTCTCATATTTTTCTGAATGATTATGAATTACTTATAACGTTTGGAAGTATTGGTATACATGAGCCCCACATGAAGTTAAATGGTCCAAGAAAAAAAGGTTTCTTACACGTTTCTCAGAAAGTGGAAAATCGAGTACATGCACGACTTCACGCGTCCACAACTCGATACAGAGAGTCAGAGGCTATAAAATAATCGGCCTCATCGTCTCTCGCGAGCTCGTCCTCTCCCCTCCTCCACACTGTGAAAAACCCCCATCAACTCAGCGCACCTCCGAGGCATCGACTTCCTCGTTTCCAACCGCAGCACCATGAAGACATGTCTTGCGTACGAGGCGGAGCAATCGGCGGCCGCTCGCGCAGAGGATGCCTCTGCGGTAGTGGCCGTCGCGGCGGGTGAGGCTTCACCGGGCACCCAGGCCGCTCGTCTACTCTGCTTGTCTGATTCTTCGACCTCGGTCGAAACGGGCGTCCTGGCCGTCGAGGAAAAGGTGGATAGCAACGCCGTTGCTCCCACCGAAGATCTGCAAGGCGTTGCAGGCCACCACGGCCAGGTCTTCCTAGACTCGGTGCTGGACGTGGACCTCGACCCCTTCGACGATTTCGGCTCAAACGTTTAGTTCCAGGAGGATGTCGAGGGTGACGAGGAGGAGGTACTGCTCTTTTACCGAAACTGTCCCGATCCTCTTTGTGTCATATTACTGTTCATGTGGATTGCACGAACCTGGTTCTTGATTGATTTGATCTCCTACCTTGTTCTTGTAGACGTACTTAATTCTACAGTTCGTACGGTCGGATTCTAGTTTAATTTCGACTAATCTGCCATGTAGTTGGCTTGATTAGTCATATAATTAATTTATGTGTTCATACTTAGTGGACTTGCAATTGTTGTGGCTTATGTTCATTGTTGTTCATAGGGTTTTCTCGTGATTTAGTATGATTTCTTCTGCCATTTACTTGTTCTACACATTTAATTTTAGGGTTTCTAAGGTTTGCTTATGATAGTGGAGTATTTATTCGATCTGTCATTAAACACCTGATTATTATGTACTTTATAATTCACAGGAATATTCTGATGACATGGACGACAACAAGGAGCGCAGGGACCAGAAGAGCCGCTACGTTCTGAAGCGGCTGAAGGGTGGTGAAATTCGTTTCCGCATGCGCGGGGAGCTATTTTGCCCATTCTGTGGCAAAATCCTCCAGAAGGACATCCGCAGCCTGATCCAGCATGCGACAGGTGTAGGCCAAAGTACATCGGGGAAGCACCGCCCTGCAACCAAGGCCAAGCACGCAGCATATGGCCTCTTCCTCCAGAATTACGTCTTGCCTGGCTTGTTCCCGGTCAACGCCCCTGCTGCTGGCCCTCATGCTCCTGGTCCTGTTTAAAGTTCATATGTGTAATCTTATTCCCTTTGGAAGTTCAGCATTAAACTCTACTAGTACAACCGTGGTAGTCTTGTGATGTAGTACTCTTTTGATGCATTTGTGATGTAGTAGTACAGTAATTTTTTTTGAACTGGTACTCCCTTCGATTCACATACATTTTACACCAAGAAATATGGATCGGAGTGAGGGAGTAAATTAAACATGGCATCTCGTGCATGAAGCTTGACATATCGATCAGGTTGGCTAGAATGGCAATACAATGCTGCTCATTAGGCAAATGCATGCCATGTAAAGAAGTCTATACTGACATAAAAAAAGACTACATTGGGGATGAGAGTCAATTGGGGAATCTACAATACAGAAAATCTTGCTCGTAGCTGATTTTGGCTAAGAGGGTTTTACTCACATTACATGTGCCACATTCCTTGTCTGCAAAACAAGTTGCAATAAAGGAAGAGGAAAGAAGAGGACATTGTGGGCGAGATTGAACACCTTTTTTATGTGTTAAGCTGAGGCCTCGTTTAGCTGAGGATTTCGACTTAGGCCTAACAGCCCAGCACACCCACAAATAAATCTCCTTGCTCGCACCACTGTCAGCAAAAATAACAAAATTAGCATGTAAGATTAAGAACGAAGTGAATTTAAGTAACTTCGTTAGCTTTTCAAGCAATATATTCAGAGAAAGAGCACACATGTTCGGCTCGAAATAATCGTAAGAGAATAACAATAAATCGAAGGCACCCCACTTCATCGGAAGAAGGGGCGCGACAACGCATGGATTCATACCTTGAGTCGACGCTGGCTCGTAGAAGGGCGGCCGCACCTCGAGGATGCCGGTGACATCTCCACCCCGGTATCACATGTGACTGCTTCTCGACGGGCGGTGCGCCGCGCCATGTAGAAGATCTATCAAAAGAGGAGAGGTCGATGACGCTACTGACGCCTCAACCTTGATAGCACCGGCCTGTTGCTCCGCACTGAGATGCGCCACATGCAAGATTTAGCGGATGCGCCAATTTCAGAGATATGTCATGATCGTTGTAACAAATTTCAACGTGATGATGATTTGATCCTGCACTCGGCCTTGAACATAAGTACTAGTACAGTCTCACAATTTTTTTATCATTATACTTTGCGAGATTTAGCGGATGCGCCTATTTTAGAGATAGGTCATGATCGTTGTAACAAATTTCAACGTGATGATGATTTGATCCTGCACTCGGGCTTGAACATAAGTACTAGTACAGTCTCAGAATTTTTTTATCATTATACTTTGCGAGATTAGCGGATGCGCCAAATTCAGAGATATATCATGATCATGGTAACACACTTTTCAATGTAATGATGATTTGATGTTGCACTCGACCTTGAACATAAGTACTAGTACGGTCTCACAATTTTGTATCATTATACTTTGCAACTTTTAGCGGATGCGCCCATTTTCAGAGGTAGATCATGATCATGGTAACAAATTTTCAACGTGATGATGATTTGATGTTGCACTAAACCTTGAACAGAAGTACTACTACTGTGTCACAATTTCTTTATCATTATACTTTGCAAGATTTAGCGGATGCGCCAAATTTAGAGATAGATCATGATCATGGTAACAGATTTTCAACGTGATGATGATTTGATGTTGCACTCGGGCTTGAACAGAAGTAATACTACTGTCTCACAATTTTTTTATCAGTATACTTTGCAAGATTTAGCGGATGCGCCAAATTCAGAGATAGATCATGATCATGGTAACAAATTTTCAACGTGATGATAATTTTATGTTGCACTCGGGCTTGAACAGAAGTACTACTACTGTCTCACAAATTCTTTATCATTATACTTTGCAACATTTAGCGGATGCGCCAAATTCAGAGATAGATCATGATCATGGTAACACACTTTTCAATGTAATGATGATTTGATGTTGCACTCGACCTTGAACATAAGTACTAGTACGGTCTCACAATTTTGTATCATTATACTTTGCAAGTTTTAGCGGATGCGCCCATTTTCAGAGGTAGATCATGATCATGGTAACAAATTTTCAACGTGATGATGATTTGATGTTGCACTCGACCTTGAACAGGAGTACTACTACTGTCTCACAATTTCTTTATCATTATACTTTGCAAGATTTAGCGGATGCGCCAAATTTAGAGATAGATCATGATCATGGTAACAATTTTTGAACGTGATTATGATTTGATGTTGCACTCGGGGTTGAACAGAAGTAATACTACTGTCTCACAATTTCTTTATCATTATACTTTGCAAGATTTAGCGGATGCGCCAAATTCAGAGATAGATCATGATCATGGTAACAAAATTTCTGTAACGACCCCGGATCTGGTAGGATCCAAAGTCCCTGTGATTAAACATGCTAGTCCCTGGATCATTAGCTAGCACTCACAGTCGATGAATAATCATGTAAAACACAAGTCTTTATTACACGATTCGAATAATCCAGAGTACAAATAATTACAACTTGCATAGCCAAAGGCTAGCTAATACAACGGAAAACGAAATAACATCTTGGAGTCCCATCAATGCCACAGGCTCGTTGAGTGTAGATATTAAAATTATGAAACTAACGCAAAAAGAATCAACTAAAACGAAGTTAGGAATATTTAACTATGATATTTCAATGTATTAACGTTTTTCCGATTTAGAGTTCGTCGCGACGAACATGCTCCTGACAACTCCTGACCCTCCTGTCTCGGAACGCTTCAGGCTTTGACGTCATGGTGATCTTCTTCCCGTCCTCGTCAGCGATCCTCCTTATCCCAAACGGCGTCTATCTCCGGCTGAAAACGATGAAGTCCGGCGAAACTCCGACGTCCTCGTCTGTTCGTTCCCGTGGTCCTGTGCGACGGAAAAAGGGGTGAGGAGAGTGCGGTCGACGATTTAGGAAGTTTGGCAGCGGCGGAACTCCGGCGAGATCGGTTTGAGCTCTCGCATGGTTTAGAGTTTGTGCTTTTTCGAAAAACCGAGAGAGGTTGCTGCGGGGGATTATATAGAGAGGTTTTCGTGGAGTAGGGGCAACGAAATCGGCCGAATCAAGATGTCTTGCCGGGATTAATTAGTTACAGGAGGAACTCGTATAGGAGATGGTCTCCAGGAAGATGATGACAGGTGGGTCCATGTAATAAAAAAAATTGAACTTGAGGCTATCAATTGGCTGGAGGCTGGAGCGATGTGCACGGCCGCTCGTGCATATGGGCGTGGTTGGCCTGGCCGTTCAGTTCAGTTCATGTACGTGCACTTTATCTCTTCCATTTCCTTTTTTTGTTTTTGTTTTCTTTTTTTTATTTAGGAAAAACTCTAGAGATAACTATTCAATTAAATCTTAAAACCAGAACATGTAAATTGGATGGGGAAATCCCTTTTCCGCCTGAAATAAAATATACAAAAATATACAAAAATATTTTATGCACTTTGGCTATATAGCTACTCGTGCATTTTTTATATATAATTTAAGGGAGTTTTAGTTTCAATCACTCAATCAATTCAAACATACACGAAATATAAAACAAATCATTTTTAAATGAGATTTAAAATATAAATAAAATTCAAAATTAATCATGAGGAAGTCATATTATCATCTCTCATCTATTTTATTTAAATTGGCGTATATTATTTAAGATGCAAATAAGACCAAATAGAGTATCCTCCAACACTATACTTATAATTGGAAATGTCATATTATTTCCTCTCGTGAAACATTGGAAAATATTTGGAAAGATCCAAAAATTCAAATAATAATCAAACGGGCATATCAAGCGTTAATCCACCATAATTTGGGAAAGTCATTTTATTCCCTCTCTTTACACATTTAGTATGGTTGGGTAATTATTTTAGTTCAAACTAAAGAAACCAAGTGGTTGAAAAAAAATGAAAACATTTTGGATAGTCATGTTAATCCACTCGTATAAAAAAATATTTTAAAGTGAGGTTGAAAAATAAAATTCAAACAAGTCATAAAAAATTTCTTTTCATTCATAATTCCAATCAAAGTCAAACAATTCAATCAACTTAATTTATTAAATTTTAACATTCCAAAATTAGGAAAATTTTGGGATGTTACAGACTACCACCCTTAAAAGGAATCTCGCCCTCGAGATTCGAGAAGGCTAGAAAGAAAGAAAGAAAGGTTTGGGATAGACTAGGTTGCTACCACCCTTAAAAGGGATCTTCCTTGGTGTTGCCAAAATTCTATGGTTTCACTCTGAAGCCTCGTCTTATGTTGGTAGCTCTATCTTTTTGACTTCTTCAAAGTTGCTATCTTTAGGATGTCTTAATGTCGTTGTCTTGACTTGCACATATGGATGAACAGGTGAGGTTATCTTGGTACCACCTTGATTTGATGATTGCTTCTTGTTGGATTTCAAAGGCTTGCTTCTTAGATCACCATGTTAAGTGCTTTTCTATGAGTTGTAAATAGCATGGAAGATTATTTTCTTTCTGTCCGTTGTTTTGTAGTCATTCTCCATGTTTTAGACGTTCTTCTGGTCTTCAAGTCATATCCACCTCATGAATCCATTATCTCGGGGTTTAAGATAGGGGGAGATAGACTATAGAAAGAAAGAGAAAGATACATTGGTACCCCATACAACCAATTTTTTTTTGAATTTTGTTGTTGTTGTTGTTGTCAACAAAATAAAAAAAATGACAACTCAAATTTTATCGCTCCTAACGTTGTAGCGGAGTCTATCTAGGTTTGGTTGCTAATAGGGAACTTGAAATCTTCAGTCTTCATACTCTTGAGAAGTGTCTTTGTAGTCTTTAAGTCTTTAAGTCTTCAAATCTTCAAATCTTCTGAACCTTCATAGTGCTTCAAGGTCTTCGGAGTATCTAGTAAATTATCTTTGAAGCATCATTGGCGGGAACATTGTAGGTCTGACTTGGTGTAAGATATATCTTGAGAAGTCTCTTGAAGTGGGTATGGATCAACTATTAATTTTGAAAAGAGAAGGGATTAGAAAATTTTCACTCAAGATAGAAGATGAGTAGTACTAGATTATTTCATAAATTACTTAGAAATTATTAGTCCTAAGGTTTCCAAGGCTAATGTCACGTCCTACAGTCAACATGTGCTCTGATACCATTGATACGTCTCCGACGTATCGATAATTTCTTATGTTCCATGCCACATTATTGATGTTATCTACATGTTTTATGCACACTTTATGTCATATTCGTGCATTTTCTGGAACTAACCTATTAACAAGATGCCGAAGTGCCGATTCTGTCATTTCTGCTGTTTTTGGTTTCAGAAATCCTAGTAACGAAATATTCTCGGAATTGGACGAAATCAAAGCCCAGGGGCCTATTTTTCCACGAAGCTTCCAGAAGTCCGAAGGAGAGACGAAGAGGGGCCACGGGGTGGCCAAACCCTAGGGCGGCGCGGCCCCACCCTTGGCCGCGCCGGCCTGTGGTGTGGGGCCCCCGTGCCGCCTCTTGACCTACCCTTCCGCCTACAAATAGCCCCCGTGACGAAACCCCCAGTACCGAGAGCCACGATACGGAAAACCTTACTGAGACGCCGCCACCGCCGATCCCATCTCGGGGGATCCAGGAGATCGCCTCCGGCACCCTGCCGGAGAGGGGAATCATCTCCCGGAGGACTCTACGCCGCCATGGTCGCCTCCGGAGTGATGTGTGAGTAGTCTACCCCTGGACTATGGGTCCATAGCAGTAGCTAGATGGTTGTCTTCTCCCCATTGTGCTATCATTGTCGGATCTTGTGAGCTGCCTAACATGATCAAGATCATCTATCTGTAATTCTATATGTTGCGTTTGTTGGGATCCGATGAATAGAGAATACTTGTTATGTTGATTATCAAAGTTATGCTTATGTGTTGTTTATGATCTTGCATGCTCTCCGTTACTAGTAGATGCTCTGGCCAAGTAGATGCTTGTAACTCCAAGAGGGAGTACTTATGCTCGATAGTGGGTTCATGCCTGCATTGACACCTGGGACAGTGACAGAAAGTTCTAAGGTTGTGTTGTGCTGTTGCCACTAGGGATAAAACATTGATGCTATGTCTAAGGATGTAGTTGTTGATTACATTACGCACCATACTTAATGCAATTGTCTGTTGTTTGCAACTTAATACTGGAGGGGGTTCGGATGATAACCTGAAGGTGGACTTTTTAGGCATAGATGCATGCTGGATAGCGGTCTATGTACTTTGTCGTAATGCCCAATTAAATCTCACTATACTCATCATGATATGTATGTGCATGGTCATGCTCTCTTTATTTGTCAATTGCCCAACTGTAATTTGTTCACCCAACATGTTGTTCGTCTTATGGGAGAGACACCTCTAGTGAACTGTGGACCCCGGTCCAATTCTCTTTACTGAAATACAATCTACTGCAATACTTGTTCTACTGTTTTCTGCAAACAATCATCTTCCACACAATACGGTTAATCCTTTGTTACAGCAAGCCGGTGAGATTGACAACCTCACTGTTTCGTTGGGGCAAAGTACTTTGGTTGTGTTGTGCAGGTTCCACGTTGGCGCCGGAATCCCTGGTGTTGCGCCGCACTACATCCCGCCGCCATCAACCTTCAACGTGCTTCTTGGCTCCTCCTGGTTCGATAAACCTTGGTTTCTTTCTGAGGGAAAACTTGCTGCTGTGCGCATCATACCTTCCTCTTGGGGTTGCCCAACGAACGTGTGAAATACACGCCATCAAGCATATTTTCTGGCGCCGTTGCCGGGGAGATCAAGACACGCTGCAAGGGGAGTCTCCACTTCTCAATCTCTTTACTTTGTTTTTGTCTTGCTTAGTTTTATTTACTACTTTGTTTGCTGCACTAAATCAAAATACAAAAAAATTAGTTGCTAGTTTTACTTTATTTGCTATCTTGTTTGCTATATCAAAAACACAAAAAAATTAGTTTACTTGCATTTACTTTATTCATCATGTTTCCTTTTAATTTTACCACAAAAAGCATACCGGTAGGACATGGGTCTATAGTTGGGAGAAATAATATAGAAGAATTTTTCAATCATGTTAGTACCATTGAAGACTTTGAAGATAGACACTTGGTAGACCTTGCGCCTACTTATGAAATTGCTGCTGCTTCTTTAGTTCACATGTTGGAAACTAAATTTGTTAATCTTAATCCTATAATCCAACACATGTTTCTCACACTTGGTGATATGGAAGAAGGGGAAAAGAAAGATTTTGTTTTAGAAACCCTTCTTAGAGAATTTGGTGGGTTGGCAAGGGAAGCTAGAAAGGTCTTTGCTAAATTTAATATGCTTGGTTCTCATACTAATTTTGTTAGTCTCCTTGAAAAGATGGACATAGATAGAATAAGATACACTAATAATATTGATGATGGTGGGGAGATCAAAGCACCAATACCATGTAAACTCTTAGCTATGAATGATGCACTAGAAAATAACTATGCTTGGATAGTTCCTGAAAATTTGTTTGATGAGAGTAGCACGCCTAAGACTAATGAAAAGGGAGATGCTGAAACTTATGTATCCAATATAATATGCCTGGTTGAGAAAAGCCCACACCCCGCTGTAGATGCACCACCCTTCGATAATACTTGATACACACTTTCTGCGCCTAGCTGAAAGGCGTTAAAGAAAAGCGCTTATGGGAGACAACCCATGTTTTTACCTACAGTACTTTGTTTTTATTTTGTGTCTTGGAAGTTGTTTACTACTGTAGCAACCTCTCCTTATCTTAGTTTTGTGTTTTGTTGTGCCAAGTTAAGCCGTTGATAGAAAAGTAAGTACTAGATTTGGATTACTGCGCAGTTCCAGATTTCTTTGCTGTCACGAATCTGAGTCCACCTCCCTGCAGGAAGCTCAGAAAATTATGCCAATTTACGTGCATGATCCTCAGATATGTACGCAACTTTCATTCAGTTTGAGCATTTTCATTTGAGCAAGTCTGGTGCCATTTTAAAATTCGTCAATACGAACTGTTCTGTTTTGACAGATTCTGCCTTTTATTTCGCATTGCCTCTTTCGCTATGATGGATGAATTTCTTTGATCCACTAATGTCCAGTAGCATTATGCAATGTCCAGAAGTGTTAATAATGATTGTGTCACCTCTGAATATGTTAATTTTTATTGTGCACTAACCCTCTAATGAGTTGTTTCGAGTTTGGTGTGGAGGAAGTTTTCAAGGATCAAGAGAGGAGTATGATGCAACATGATCAAGGAGAGTGAAAGCTCTAAGCTTGGGGATGCCCCGGTGGTTCACCCCTGCATATATCAAGAAGACTCAAGCGTCTAAGCTTGGGGATGCCCAAGGCATCCCCTTCTTCATCGACAACATTATCAGGTTCCTCCCCTGAAACTATATTTTTATTCCATCACATCTTATGTGCTTTTTCTTGGAGCGTCGGTTTGTTTTTGTTTTTGTTCTGTTTGAATAAAATGGATCCTAGCATTCACTTTATGGGAGAGAGACACGCTCCGCTGTAGCATATGGACAAGTATGTCCTTGGTTTCTACTCATAGTATTCATGGCGAAGTTTCTCCTTCGTTAAATTGTTATATGGTTGGAATTGGAAAATGATACATGTAGTAATTGCTATAAATGTCTTGGGTAATGTGATACTTGGCAATTGTTGTGCTCATGTTTAAGCTCCTGCATCATATGCTTTGCACCCATTAATGAAGAAATACATAGAGCATGCTAAAATTTGGTTTGCATATTTGGTTTCTCTAAGGTCTAGATAATTTCTAGTATTGAGTTTGAACAACAAGGAAGACGGTGTAGAGTCTTATAATGTTTACAATATGTCTTTTATGTGAGTTTTGCTGCACCGGTTCATCCTTGTGTTTGTTTCAAATAACCTTGCTAGCCTAAACCTTGTATCGAGAGGGAATACTTCTCATGCATCCAAAATACTTGAGCCAACCACTATGCCATTTGTGTCCACCGTACCTACCTACTACATGGTATTTTCCGCCATTCCAAAGTAAATTGCTTGAGTGCTACCTTTAAAATTCCATCATTCACCTTTGCAATATATAGCTCATGGGACAAATAGCTTAAAAACTATTGTGGTATTGAATATGTAATTATGCACTTTATCTCTTATTAAGTTGCTTGTTGCGCGATAACCATGTTCACTCGGGACGCCATCAACTATTCTTTGTTGAATATCATGTGAGTTGCTATGCATGTCCGTCTTGTCTGAAGTAAGAGAGATCTACCACCTTATGGTTAAGCATGCATATTGTTAGAGAAGAACATTGGGCCGCTAACTAAAGCCATGATCCATGGTGGAAGTTTCAGTTTTGGACATATATCCTCAAATCTCAAATGAGAAAATTATTAATTGTTGTTACATGCTTATGCATAAAAGAGGAGTCCATTATCTGTTGTCTATGTTGTCCCGGTATGGATATCTAAGTTGAAGAATAATCAATAGCGAGAAATCCAATGCGAGCTTTCTCCTTAGACCTTTGTACAGGCGGCATAGAGGTACCCCTTTGTGACACTTGGTAAAAACATGTGCATTGTGATGATCCGGTAGTCCAAGCTAATTAGGACAAGGTGCGGGCACTATTAGTATACTATGCATGAGGCTTGCAACTTATAAGATATAATTTACATGATGCATATGCTTTATTACTACCGTTGACAAAATTGTTTCATGTTTTCAAAATCAAAGCTCTATCACAAATATAGCAATCGATGCTTTTCCTCTATGGAGGACAATTCTTTTACTTTCAATGTTGAGTCAGTTCACCTATTTCTCTCCACCTCAAGAAGCAAACACTTGTGTGAACTATGCATTGATTCCTACATACTTGCTTATTGCACTTATTATATTACTCTATGTTGACAATATCCATGAGATATACATATTACAAGTTGAAAGCAACCGCTGAAACTTTATCTTCTTTTGTGTTGCTTCAATGCCTTTACTTTGAATTATTGCTTTATGAGTTAACTCTTATGCAAGACTTATTGATGCTTGTCTTGAAGTGCTATTCATGAAAAGTCTTTGCTTTATGATTCACTTGTTTACTCATGTCATATACATTGTTTTGATCGCTGCATTCACTACATATGCTTTACAAATAGTATGATCAAGATTATGATGGCATGTCACTCCAGAAATTATCTGTGTTATCGTTTTACCTGCTCGGGACGAGCAGAACTAAGCTTGGGGATGCTGATACGTCTCCGACGTATCGATAATTTATTATGTTCCATGCCACATTATTGATGTTATCTACATGTTTTATGCACACTTTATGTCATATTCGTGCATTTTCTGGAACTAACCTATTAACAAGATGCCGAAGTGCCGATTCTTTGTTTTCTGCTGTTTTTGGTTTCAGAAATCCTAGTAACGAAATATTCTCGGAATTGGACGAAATCAACGCCCAGGGGCCTATTTTTCCACGAAGCTTCCGGAAGTCCGAAGACGAAACGGCGGGGGCAACAGTGTGGCCAAACCCTAGGGCGGCGCGGCCCACCCCCTGGCCGCGCCGACCTATGGTGTGGGGCCCCTGTGCCCCCTCCTGACTTGCCCTTCCGCCTACTTAAAGCCTCCGTGACGAAACCCCCAGTACCGAGAGCCATGATACGGAAAACCTTACTGAGACGCCGCCGCCGCCGATCCCATCTCGGGGGATCCAGGAGATCGCCTCGGGCACCCTGCCGGAGAGGGGAATCATCTCCCGGAGGACTCTACGCCGCCATGGTCGCCTCCGGAGTGATGTGTGAGTAGTCTATCCCTGGACTATGGGTCCATAGCAGTAGCTAGATGGTTGTCTTCTCCCCATTGTGCTATCATTGTCGGATCTTGTGAGCTGCCTAACATGATCAAGATCATCTATCTGTAATTCTATATGTTGCGTTTGTTGGGATCCGATGAATAGAGAATACTTGTTATGTTGATTATCAAAGTTATATCTATGTGTTGTTTATGATCTTGCATGCTCTCCGTTATTAGTAGATGCTCTGGCCAAGTTGATGCTAGTAACTCCAAGAGGGAGTATTTATGCTCGATAGTGGGTTCATGTCTCCGTGAATCTGGAGGGGTGATAAGAACCTCTAAGGTTATGGATGTGCTGTTGCCACTAGGGATAAAACATTGGTGCTATGTTCAAGGATGTAGTCACTAGTTACATTACGCGCAATACTTAATGCAATTGTATGTTGTTAGCAACTTAATACTGGAGGGGGTTCGGATGATAACCTGAAGGTGGACTTTTTAGGCATAGATGCATGCTGGATGGCGGTCTATGTACTTTGTCGTAATGCCCAATTAAATCTCACTATACTCATCATGATATGTATGTGCATGGTCATGCTCTCTTTATTTGTCAATTGCCCAACTGTAATTTGTTCACCCAACATGCTGTTTGTCTTATGGGAGAGACACCTCTAGTGAACTGTGGACCCCGGTCCAATTCTCTTTACTGAAATACAATCTACTGCAATACTGTTCTACTGTTTTCGGCAAACAATCATCTTCCACACAATACGGTTAATCCTTTGTTACAGCAAGCCGGTGAGATTGACAACCTCACTGTTTCGTTGGGGCAAAGTACTTTGGTTGTGTTGTGCAGGTTCCACGTTGGCGCCGGAATCCCTGGTGTTGCGCCGCACTACATCTCGCCGCCATCAACCTTCAACGTGCTTCTTGACTCCTACTGGTTCGATAAACCTTGGTTTCTTACTGAGGGAAACTTGCTGCTGTACGCATCACACCTTCCACTTGGGGTTCCCAACGAGCGTGTGCTTTACGCGTCATCAGAGCCCGGAGTAGGTGGGGGAGCCCGGAGTTGATCGAGGTGGCCGGAGGTGGTGGAGGAGGCTGGACGTGGTGGCGGAGGCCGGAGGTGGTGGAGGAGGCCGGAGGTGGTGGAGGAGGCCGGAGGTGTTGGAGGAGGCCGGAGGACGTTGTGGCCGTCGGTGGCCATCGTGGCCGTCGGTGCAGTAAAGGTCGCTGGAGTAGCTCGCTGCAGTACCTCGATGTAGTAGATGAGGAGGAGGTGGAGGAGGAAAAGAGAAGGAAAATGTGAAAGTGAGGAGCACTGGCAGGTGTGGAGTATATATATACCATAGGTTACTGCCGGCGCACCAAGTAGGGTGGTGCGCCGGGGGTATTTTTTTTCTTTTTTTCTCCCAAATCTTTTTTCTGAAAAAAGTCCTGTTTCTGTTTTGAATTTGACGAATCCATTTTTTCTCCAAACGGCCGTAGGCGGTTGAATTCGAATAGGAAATTTCGAGTAGATCGATTTTGATATAAAAAAGTTTTTCATCGGAGGTCGTATGCAACCAGAAATCCCGTTTTACCGAAAGATGACGCCATTTTGCATAATACATCGAAATTCAAATTTTCAAATATTTACTAAAACTAGATCACATATTACATGGGCATTTCAAAGGATTTTATTTTTTGAATTTTCTATCATTTTCTATTATTTTTTCGAAAACTGAAAAGGCGATTCCCGGGGGGGTGGAGAGAAAAATATAGGCAGCTTACCCCCGGCGCACCTCTATGGTGGTGCGCTGGTGGTAAATTGTCTACCACCGGCGCACCACCATAGAGCTGCGCCGGGGGTAAGGTGCCCAGATTTTTACTGTTCAGCCAGATCTGTTCGAATTTTATCCCCGGCGCACTAATTTTTTTTGTGCGCCGGCAGTATAGGTCCATCGCCGGCGCGACGCTTATTTGGTGCGCCGGCAACATGTTCCACCGGCGCATGCCTATGGTGGTGCGCCGGCACCACTTGCGTGCAGCTATAGCCCTTTTCCTAGTAGTGAGGGTTTAGGGTTTAGTGTTTAGGGTTTAGGGTTTAGGGTGTAGTGTTTAGGGTTTAGGGTCTAGGGTTTAGGGTTTAGTGTTTAGGGTGTACGTTTAGGGTATAATTAGGGGTTAGGGATTAGGGTTTTAGGGTTTAAGGTTTAGGGATCATCGATCGAGTGCACACACACATTATTAGAGGCACCCGCGCCTTTGCGCATAAAGTGCATGCGTATATATATATAAGTTTGTTTCTTGGCCACCAACGATATATAGATCGAGAGAGAGAGATTGATATATATACATATCCCCAAGAATATGTTCAAATATATATTGAAATATATGCACGAATGATATGCAAGGTATGCCATGCGCGCATGCACACTAATTATATATATATATATTATGAGTCTACTTAATCAAATGTGTTTTCATTCGAGATCGAGAACTTGTCAAAATTCAAGTTAATTAATTTATCAGCGCTAATTAGTTGGTCGCCTGCTTGATGCGCAATTAAGTGTCATTGGCCTATATATGTAGGGTTTAATTAGGGCTAGGGTTAGGGTTAGTGTTAATTAGGGTATAGGGTCTAGGGTTTAGGGTTTAGTGTTTAGGGTTTAGGGTTTAGGGTTTAGGGTTTAGGGTTTAGTATTTATGGTTTTTGGGTTTAGGGTTTAGTGTTAAGGGTGTTTAGGGATTAGGGATTAGGGTTTTAGGGTTTTATGGTTTAAGGTTTAGGGATCATCGATCGAGCGCGCACACACATTATTAGAGGCACCCGCCTTAATTTGCGCATAAAGTGCATGCGTATATATATAAGTGTGTTTCTTGGCCACCAACGATATATAGATCAAGAGATAGAGATTGAAATCCCCAAGAATATGTTCAAATACACGCGCACACATGAATTATTAGATGCACCCGCACCTTTGCGCATAAAGTGCATGCGTATATATATAGATATATATATATATATATATATATATATATATATATATATATATATATATATATATATATATATATATAAGTGTGCTTCCTGGCCACCAACGATATATAGATCGAGAGAGAGATTGGTATATATATATATCCCCAAGAATATGTTCAAATATATATTGAAATATATATATGCACGAATGATATGCAAGGTATGCCATGCGCGCATGCACACTAATTATATATATATATATATTATGAGACTACTTCATCAAATGTGTTTTCATTCGATATCGAGAACTTGTCAAAATTCAAGTTAATTAATTTATCAGCGCTAATTAGTTGGTCGCCTGCTTGATGCACAATTAAGTGTCGTTTGCCTATATATGTAGGGTTTAATTAGCTAGGGTTAGGGTTAGTGTTAATTAGGGTATAGGGTCTAGGGTTTAGGGTTTAGTGTTTAGGGTTTAGGGTTTAGGGTTTAGGGTTTAGGGTTTAGGGTTTAGTGTTTAGGGTTTTGGGGTTTAGGGTTTAGTGTTTAGGGTTTAGGGTGTTTAGGGATTAGGGATTAGGGTTTTAGGGTTTTATGGTTTAAGGTTTAGGGATCATCGATCGAGTGCGCACACACATTATTAGAGGCACCCGCCTTAATTTGCGCATAAAGTGCATGCGTATATATATAAGTGTGTTTCTTGGCCACCAACGATATATAGATCGAGAGATATAGATTGAAATCCCCAAGAATATGTTCAAATATACGCACACACATGAATTATTAGACGCACCCGCGCCTTTGCGCATAAAGTGCATGCGTACATATAAGTGTGCTTCTTGGCCACCAACGATATATAGATCGAGGGAGATAGATTGATATATATATCCCCAAGAATATGTTCAAATATATATTGAAATATATGCACGAATGATATGCAAGGTATGCCATGCGCGCATGCACACTAATTATATATATATATATATATTATGAGACTACTTAATCAAATGTGTTTTCATTCGAGATCGAGAACTTGTCAAAATTCAAGTTAATTAATTTATCAGCGCTAATTAGTTGGTCGCCTGCTTGATGCGCAATTAAGTGTCATTGGCCTATATATGTAGGGTTTAATAAGGGCTAGGGTTAGGGTTAGTGTTAATTAGGGTATAGGGTCTAGGGTTTAGAGTTTAGTGTTTAGGGTTTAGGGTTTAGGGTTTAGGGTTTAGTGTTTATGGTTTTTGGGTTTAGGGTTTAGTGTTTAGGGTGTTTAGGGATTAGGGATTAGGGATTTAGGGTTTTATGGTTTAAGGTTTAGGGATCATCGATCGAGTGCGCACACACATTATTAGAGGCACCCGCCTTAATTTGCGCATAAAGTGCATGCGTATATATAAGTGTGTTTCTTGGCCACCAACGATATATAGATCGAGAGATAGAGATTGAAATCCCCAAGAATATGTTCAAATATACGCACACACATGAATTATTAGACGCACCAGCACCTTTGCGCATAAAGTGCATGCGTATATATATATATATAAGTGTGCTTCTTGGCCACCAACGATATATAGATCGAGAGAGAGATTGATATATATATATATATATATATCCCCAAGAATATGTTCAAATATATATTGAAATATATATATGCAAGAATGATATGCAAGGTATGCCATGCGCGCATGCACACTAATTATATATATATATTATGAGACTACTTCATCAAATGTGTTTTCATTCGAGATCGAGAACTTGTCAAAATTCAAGTTAATTAATTTATCAGCGCTAATTAGTTGGTCGCCTGCTTGATGCGCAATTAAGTGTCGTTTGCCTATATATGTAGGGTTTAATTAGCTAGGGTTAGGGTTAGTGTTAATTACGGTATAGGGTCTAGGGTTTAGGGTTTAGTGTTTAGGGTTTAGGGTTTAGGGTTTAGGGTTTAGTGTTTAGGGTTTTGGGGTTTAGGGTTTAGTGTTTAGGGTTTAGGGTGTTTAGGGATTAGGGATTAGGGTTTTATGGTTTAGGGTTTAGGGATCATCGATCGAGTGCGCACACACATTATTAGAGGCACCCGCCTTAATTTGCGCATAAAGTGCATGCGTATATATATAAGTGTGTTTCTTGGCCACCAACGATATATAGATCGAGAGATATAGATTGAAATCCCCAAGAATATGTTCAAATATACGCACACACATGAATTATTAGACGCACCCGCGCCTTTGCGCATAAAGTGCATGCGTATATATATAAGTGTGCTTCTTGGCCACCAACGATATATAGATCGAGAGAGATAGATTGATATATATATATCCCCAAGAATATGTTCAAATATATATTGAAATATATGCACGAATGATATGCAAGGTATGCCATGCGCGCATGCACACTAATTATATATATATATTATGAGACTACTTAATCAAATGTGTTTTCATTCGAGATCGAGAACTTGTCAAAATTCAAGTTAATTAATTTATCAGCGCTAATTAGTTGGTCGCCTGCTTGATGCGCAATTAAGTGTCGTTGGCCTTGATGACCCACAAGTATAGGGGGTGTATCGTAGTATTTTCGATACGTAAGAATGTTGATCCCAACGAGGAGCAGAAGGTGTTGACAAGTAGTTTCGATGAAGGATTCACTGTAAATGCTCACAGACAAGTATTCAGGGGGTTTTAGTGTAGCAGATGAATAAAGTACGAGTAAGTAAAGTGCGAGAGAAATAATTGCAGCGAGTGGCCCAATCCTTTTTAGCACAAAGGACAAGCTGGTTTGTTTACTTATAATGACCAAACGTTCTTGAGGACACACGGGAATTTTGTCTAGTGCTTTCGCTTCATATAGCTGATTAATCTTCATTGTTTTGATAAGTGTTGTGTGGGTGAACCTATGATAATGCATCGCCCTTCCTAGGACTAATATATACTTGTGATTATACCCCTTGCAAGCATCCGCAACTACAAGAAAGTAATTAAGATAAATCTAACCACAGCCTTAAACTCTGAGATCCTGCTATCCCTCTTGCATCGATATACCAACGGGGGATTAGGTTTCTGTCACTCCGGCAACCCCGCAATTGGCAAACGAATACAAGATGTATTCCCCTAGGCCCATAAAGGTGAAGTATCATGTAGTCGACGTTCACATGACACCACTAGAAGAATAACACCACAACTTAAATATCATAACATTGAATATTACCCAACATAATTGACTACTAACATTTAGACTTCACCCATGTCCTCAAGAACTTAACGAACTATTCACGAGACATCATATGGAACATGATCAGAGGTGATATGATGATGAATAACAATCTGAACATAAACCTTGGTTCAATGGTTTCACTCAATAGCATCAATAACAAGTAGAAATCAATACCGGGAGAGTTTCCCCTATCAAACAATCAAGATCCAGCCCTAATTGTTACAGCGGTGACGAGGTGCAGCGGTGGAGATGGCGGTGATGATGATGGAGATGATGACGATGGTGATGGAGATGATGTCCAGCTCGATGTCGGTGACGATGCCGTCGATTTCCCCCTCCGGGAGGGAATTTCCCCGGCAGATTTCAGCCTGCCGGAGAGGTCTTTTCTCTGTGGTGTTCTCCGCCCCGCAGAGGCGGCTGTGACTCTTCGCGACTATCCTCTGGAGCTTAGGTTTTCGGGACGAAGAAGTACGCGGAGGAGAGGAGGCCAGAGGGGGCTGTGGGCCCCCTCCCCACATGGCGGCGCGGCCAGGGCAGGGCCCGCGCCGGCCTGTGAGGGGGGCCCATGGCGGCCCTCCTCGGCTCCCCCTTTTGGCTCCCTTCGTCTTCTGGAAAAATAGGATTTTTCATATAAATTCCGTCAATTGTTGATCTTCCGAAATATTGCATTCTGATGGCGCTTTTTCCAGCAGAATCCTGACTCCGGTGCGCAATCCTCCAAAAATCATGAAACATGCAAAATAGATGAAATAACATAAGTATTACCTCTAAATATGAAATATATCAATGAATAATAGTAAATTATGATATAAAATAGTGATGCAAAATGGACGTATCAACTCCCCCCAAGCTTATACTTCGCTTGTCCCCAAGCGAAACTGAACTCGGTAAACAGGACCACATGTTTATAGATTGAAGAGTCGATAAACCAAATACGGATAAGAAGCATCATATTAATTCACACAAGACATTCTAGTGAACAACTTCCTCATATAATTCAACTTGAGACAAGTAGAAGTTAATCACAAATAAAGGTGCATAAGGAATTATAATTGGTGATGGCAAACTTCGTTCTTGGTCAGAGAACAATTAACAGATTGTACTTATCCATCGAGCAGTGCTCTTGCGTTAAAGCTTATATGGCACAATTTGCATACTCAATCATAATAATCTCCTCACAATCATTGATAACTTTCAAAGCTATATTCATTCAGATAAAACTTGTACTAAACAAGGAAGAGTAAAAGGCATGATTAAGTAGATCACAATATAAATAGTTTGATCACAACAACTCAGTTGCTTGCTTAAGATGGAGGGAAATAGGTTTACTGACTCAACATAAAGTAAAAGACAGGCCCTTCGCAGAGGGAAGTAGGGATTAAATCATGTGCTAGAGCTTTTTTCAGTTTTGAAATCATATAAAAGAGTGTAAAAGTAAAGTTTTGAGAGGTGTTTGTTATTGTCAACGAATGGTTCCCATAAAGTTTTATTTTTGGTTGGCACTCCTTCCAACCTTTGCTTTCACAAACCATGGCTAACCGAATCCTCGGGTGCCTGCCAACAATCTCATACTATGAAGGAGTGCCTTTTTATTTTAGTTTTATTTAGTTGACACTCCTCCCCACCTTTGCTTTCTCAAGCCAGGGCTAACCGAATCCTCGGGTGCCTTCCAACAATCACATACCGTGGAGGAGTGTCTATTTGTAAAATTATGAAAGTTAATTAATTGGGGCTGGGAACCCCGTTGCCAGCTCTTTGTGCAAAATTATTGGATAAGTGGATGAAGCCACTAGTCCATTGGTGAAAGTTGCCCAACAAGATTGAAAGATAAAACACCACATACTTCCTCATGAGCTATAGAACATTGACACAAATAAGGGATGATAAATTTTTGAATTGTTTAAAGGTAGCACATGAAGTATTTACTTGGAATGGCAGGAAATACCACATAGTAGGTAGTTATGGTGGACACAAATGGCATAGGCTTGGGTTAAGGTTTGGATGCACGAGAAGCATTCCCTCTCGGTACAGGTTTTTGGCTAGCAAGGTTGATGAGCAAGAATGAGAGTTGAGGGAAACAAGCAAATATACATGTGATAGAAACAATCATGCATCTTCCTTGTAAGCACAAACAATTTTAAATTCAGAATAATAATCTTAAGAGATAACAAGAAAGAAAGACAATGAAACAACATATCTACATGTATTTCTCTTTTCTACTTAAACCTCAAAGTGTTGTCGCTATTGACCAATTCTAAGTTTGCCAAGACCAAACAGATTTACTCAATGCTCCCAAAGTGATACCAATACTAACAACAAGATCAAGCATATAATAAAGATTGCAAACTAAAATAAGATGTGCAATATGTAAATGATAAGACTTCTCATTGATATTCCATAACGATAGCTCACACCAAGGGATACATAGACAACCAACTAAAGAGAGATACTTCCACACTGCAACCCATCTTATATGATAACTTCCCTACTCATGATATGACACTACTTGATAGTAAAAAGTAAAAGATAGTGATGATGTGATACCGCGACACTCCCCCAAGCTTGGAACAAACCAAGGGGATGCCAATACCGATGATGAATTACTCCTTCGGCGGTGGTGATGATGAATTCTTGACAAGCTTCTCAACAAGCTCCTAAAGCTCATCAATCTTGTACATGAGGTTGCAGATCATCTCCGAATTGTGCTCGGCGCGGTTAAGAAGTATGTCCGACGGCGAGTCCCAACTCTTGGAGTTATTTCCCCACTCTTCAGCTTCAGGCTTCATCCTTCCTGCAGTGTTAGAACGATCTATATCCCAATTGCTAGGCAATGCTGCCTTGGGAGTCCTTTCAATTTGACTATTGTAAATTAGATTGTGGAAGGGGTTGTAGGTGCCTGGAGAAGATGTCTTTGGAGCTAGGTAGTGACGTGGAACCTTTCCTCCGGTGCGAATTCTTGCGCTCCTCTTGGCACTGAAAGGGTTCTCCACCACCCTGATGCTTGCGATGGTAGCATGCGGGTGCGCACGCGAGTCTTCATCCACTTCTTCTTCATCTTCTTCCTTGACGCTATCGTCCACCTCTTTCCACTCGGGATCTTGAATATCTTCATCCGAAAGCCCCTTGCCCATGTTGTTGGAGGCCATGATGCTCCTAGATCAAAGACAGATCCTGGCATAAACAGCTCGAAACAAAACACGTCGAGAAAACGATATACGGACCTCCAGGGGTCCCAGGGATTATATAGCAGGAATTTTTACGACATAAGGAAAGTACCAGGTCGAACCAGAGTCGGAGAGGGTCAACGAGGGAGCCACCTCATAGGGCGGCGCGGCCAGGCTGGGGCCCACGCCGGCCTATGGGGCACGCCCTCGTGCGCCTCCTCCACTCCGTTTCGATCACGTAATTTTTCATATTTTCCAAAAACAGCAAAAACATTGTTCAGAAAGTTAAACGCGGACTTTTTATTACCAGTACTGTTACCTATTCAAAGTCGAACTCTGCAGAACTGTCAACTTGACCTTTGATGAAAGCTTCCGGAGTTACCACTCGAATAACATCAACATCTTCGTTATAAGAATCTCCAGAGATATAATGCTTGAGTCTTTGTCCATTCACTACTTGTGTGGCATCGCCTTGCAGAGAACCAATTTTAATTGCCCCTGAACGATACACCTCCACAATGACATATGGTCCTTCCCACTTTGAGAGTAATTTCCCTGCAAAAAATCTGAGACGAGACCGATACAATAGGACTTTATCCCCAACATTAAATTCTCTTTTAATGATTCTTCTATCATGCCATTTCTTAACTTTATCTTTAAAGAGTTTAGCATTTTCATAAGCTTCACTTCTCCATTCATCTAGAGAACTCAATTGTAGAAATCTCTTCTTACCGGCTAGTTTAGGATCTTTATTTAGTTCTCTTACAGCCCAATAAGCTTTGTGCTCTAGTTCTAAAGGTAAATGACAAGCTTTTCGATAAACCATTTTATAAGGTGACATCCCCATAGGATTTTTATAAGTAGTTCTATAAGCCCATAGTGCTTCCTTCAATTTACTAGCCCAATTCTTTCTAGATTTATTAACAGTCTTTTGCAAGATAGATTTAATCTCTCTATTTGATAATTCTACTTGCCCACTAGTTTGAGGATGATAAGCGGAAGCAATTCTATGATTAATACCATATTTAGCAAGAGTTTTTCTAAAACCACCATGAATAAAATGAGAACCTCCATCAGTCATAAGATATCTAGGAACTCCAAATCTAGGAAAAATAATATCTAAAAGCATTCTTAAAGAGGTCTCACCATCAGCACTTTTTGTGGGTATGGCTTCCACCCATTT
Organism: Lolium perenne; assembly: GCF_019359855.2. Classification (NCBI taxonomy): domain Eukaryota; kingdom Viridiplantae; phylum Streptophyta; class Magnoliopsida; order Poales; family Poaceae; genus Lolium; species Lolium perenne. The sequence goes on along the minus strand of NC_067247.2, from coordinate 371,708,838 downwards.
AGTAACATAATCAACAGCAACAAGTATATGAGTGTTACCTTCTGAAGTAGGGAAAGGGCCCATGAAGTCAAATCCCCAACAATCGAATGGTTCAATAACAAGAGTATAATTCATAGGCATTTCATTGCGTCTGGAGATATTACCAACCATTTGACATTCATCACAAGATAAAATAAACTTCCTTGCATCTTTGAAGAGAGTTGGCCAATAAAAACCTGATTGTAGAACCTTTTGCACGGTTCTATCTCCGGCGTGATGTCCTCCATAAGCACTACCGTGGCACTTACTCAATATCTCTTGTTGTTCATATTCGGGAACACATCTTCGCAGAATACCATCCACTCCTTCTTTATATAAGTGTGGGTCATCCCAAAAATAATGCCTCAAATCATAAAAGAATTTCCTCCTTTGCTGAGCTGAAAAAGGTTGGAGGCAAGTACTTGGAAACAATAAAGTTAGCATAATCAGCATACCAAGGACTATCTCGCGAGCTCACCTTTATTACAGCCAATTGTTCATTTGGAAAACTATCATTAACAGGAACAGGATCATAAGCAATATTTTCCAATCTAGACAAATTATCAGCAACAGGATTATCAGCACCTTTCCTATCCATAATATGCAAATCAAATTCTTGCAATAGAAGCACCCATCTAATAAGCCTTGGCTTAGCATCTTTTCTTGCATAAGGTATCTAATTGCAGCATGATAGGTATGAATTGTAACTTTTGAATCAACAATATAGGATCTAAACTTGTCACAAGCAAAGACTACAGCTAACAATTCTTTTTCAATTGTAGCATAATTTCTTTGAGCAGCATCAAGAGTTTTACTAGCATAATGAATAACATTCAATTTTTATCTACTCGTTGTCCAAGAACAGCGCCTACAGCAAAATCACTAGCATCACACATAATTTCAAAAGGTAAGTTCCAATCAGGAGGTTCAACTATAGGAGCAGTTGTTAATGCTTTCTTTAGAGTTTCAAAAGCTTCCTTACAATCATCATCAAAAACAAAAGGTACATCTTTTTGAAGAAGATTAGTAAGAGGCTTTGAAATCTTGGAGAAATCTTTAATAAATCTCCTATAAAACCCAGCATGACCAAGAACACTACGAATACCTTTAACATCCCTAGGATAGGGCATCTTCTCAATTGCTTCAACTTTAGCTCTATCAACTTCAATACCTCTCTCAGAAATTTTATGTCCTAATACAATTCCTTCATTAACCATAAAGTGGCATTTCTCCCAAATAAGAACAAGGTTAGTTTCTTCACATCTCTGCAAAACTTTATCAAGGTTTCGCAAGCAATTATCAAAAGAATTCCCATAGACAGAAAAATCATCCATGAATACCTCTACAATATTCTCGCAAAAGCCATGAAAAATAGCAGACATGCATCTTTGAAAAGTAGCAGGAGCTTTTGATGTGTACGGGCGCTTCTATTCTTGTAGACAGTGTTGGGCCTCCAAGAGCAGAGGTTTGTAGAACAGCAGCAAGTTTCCCTTAAGTGGATCACCCAAGGTTTATCGAACTCAGGGAGGAAGAGGTCAAAGATATCCCTCTCAAGCAACCCTGCGATCACAATGCAAGAAGTCTCTTGTGTCCCCAACACACCCAATACACTTGTCAGGTGTATAGGTGCACTAGTTCAGCGAAGAGATAGTGAAATACAGGTGGTATGAATGTATAAGAGCAGTAGTAACGGCGCCAGAAAAGTGCTTGCTGGCGTGCAGTAAGTAAACATGCAGCGGAACAGTAAATAAACGGAGATTGCAGTATTTGGAAACAAGGCCTAGGGATACTACTTTCACTATTGGACACTCTCAACATTGATCACATAATAAAACCACTCTACACTCTCTTGTTGGATGATGAACATCGCTATTTGTGTAGGGCTACAAGAGCACCTCAATGCCGGAGTTAACAACTCCACAACATTCGATATTCATATTTAAATAACCTTAGAGTGCATGATAGATCAACACAACTATACCAAGTACTAACATAGCATGCACACTGTCACCTTCATACTATGAAAGGAGGAATAGATCACATTAATACCATCATAGTAATAGTTAAGTTCATAATCTACAAGAGATCATAATCATAAACTACGCCAAGTACTACATGATGCACACACTGTCACCATTACATCATGAAGGAGGAATAGAGTACTTTAATAACATTACTAGAGTAGCACATAGATGAATAGTGATACAAAACACATTGCAATCATAAAGGGATATAAATAAGCACTTCACTATGCTATCCATAACAGTGAATAAGTATTCTGTGAAATATAGCCTAAGAGACCCACACGGTGCACACACTGTCACCATTACACACGTGGGACAAGGAGTCTCCGGAGATCACATAAGTAAAATTCACTTGACTAGCATAACGACATCTAGATTACAATCATCATCATATGGATCTCAATCATGTAAGGCAGCTCATGAGATCATTGTATTGAAGTACATAGGAGAGAGATTAACCACATAGCTACCGGTACAACCCTTAGCCTCGATGGAGAACTACTCCCTCCTCATGGGAGACAGCAGTGGTGATGAAGATGGCGGTGGTGTTGATGGAGATGCCTTCCGGGGGCACTTCCCCGTCCCGGCAGCGTGCCGGAACAGAGACTTCTGTCCCCCAGATCTTCGCTTCGCGATGGCGGCGGCTCTGGAAGTTTCTCGTACCGTGGCTTTTTCGTATAGGGTTTTCGCGACGGAGGCTTTAAGTAGGCGGAAGGGCGACGTCAGAAGGCTTGTGGGGCCACCAAACACTAGGGCGGCGAGCCCCCCTCCTGGGCCGCGCCGCCACCACGTGTGGGCCCCCTGTGGCCCCCCTCTGGTGACTCTCGGGTGTTCTAGAAGCTTCGTGGAATTCTAAGATGCTGGGCGTTGATTTCGTCCGATTCCGAGAATATTTCCTTACTAGGATTTCTGAAACCAAAAACAGCAGAAAACAGCAACTGGCCCTTTGGCATCTCGTCAATATGTTAGTTCCGGAAAATGCATAATAATGACATAAAGTGTGAACAAAACATGTAAGTATTGTCATAAAACAAGCATGGAACATAAGAAATTATCGATACGTTGGAGACGTATCAGCATCCCCAAGCTTAGTTCCTACTCGTCCCGAGTAGGTAAACGATAACAAGGATAATTTCTGAAGTGACATGCTACCAACATGATCTTAATCATACTATTGTAAAGCATGAATGAAGTGATTCAAAGCAATGGTAAAGATAATGAGTAAACAACTGAATCATATAGCAAAGACCTTTCATGAATAGTACTTTCAAGACAAGCATCAATAAGTCTTGCATAAGAGTTAACTCATAAAGCAATAAATTCAAAGTAAAGGCATTGAAGCAACACAAAGGAAGATTAAGTTTCAGCGGTTGCTTTCAACTTGTAACATGTATATCTCATGGATAGTTGTCAATGCAAAGTAATATAATGAATGCAATAGGTAAACATGTAAGAATCAATGCACAGTTAACACGAGTGTTTGCTTCTAAGACAGAAAGAAGTAGGTAAACTGACTCAACAATAAGTAAAAGAATGGCCCTTAGCAGAGGGAAGCAGGGATAAAATCATGTGCTAGAGCTTTTTAAGTTTTGAAATCATATAGAGAGTATAAAAGTAAAGTTTTGAGAGGTGTTTGTTGTTGTCAACGAATGGTAATGGGTACTCTTACTACCTTATCAACCAGACTTTCAAGAGCGGCTCCCATGAAGGACGTTATCTCTACCAGCAAGGTAGATCATCCCTCTTCTCTTTTGTTTACACATGTATTTTAGTTTCATTATTGATGACACTCCTCCCAACCTTTTGCTTACACAAGCCATGGCTAACCGAATCCTCGGGTGCCTTCCAACATTCACATACCATGAAGGAGTGTCTATTTGCAAAATTAAGTTGCTTACTGATGAATCAGAGCAAAACATGTGAAGAGAATTATTAATGCAAGTTGTAATTAATTGGGGCTGGGAACCCCATTGCCAGCTCTTTTTGCAAAATTATTGGATAAGCGGATGAAGCCACTAGTCCATTGTGAAAGTCTGTCAAAAGTAAATGACAAGATCGAAAGATAAAACACCACATACTTCCTCATGAGCTATAAAACATTGACACAAATAAGAGATAATAGCTTTTGAATTGTTTAAAGGTAGCACATGAAGTATTTACTTGGAATGGCAGAGAAATACCATGTAGTAGGTAGGTATGGTGGACACAAATGACATAGTTTTTGGCTCAAGGATTTGGATGCACGAGAAGAATTCCTCTCAATACAAGGCTAGGCTAGCAAGGTTGTTTGAAGCAAACTCAAGTATAAAACGGTGCAGCAAGACTCACATATGAACATATTGTAAGCATTATAAGACTTTACATCGTCTCCTTGTTGTTCAAACCCTCACCAGAAAATATCTAGACTTAGAGAGACCAATCATGCAAACCAAATTTTAACAAGCTCTATAGTATTTCTTCACTAGTAGGTGCAAAGTATATGATGCAAGAGCTTAAACATGATCTATATGAGCACAACAATTGCCAAGTATCAAGTTATTCAAGACATCATACCAATTACCACATGTAGCATTTTCTGTTTTCAACCATATAATAATTTAACGAAGCAGTTTCAACCTTCGCCATGAACATTAAAAGCTAAGAACACATGTGTTGATATGAACCAGCGGAGCGTGTCTCTCTCCCACACAAGCATGAACTTATTCAAACAAAACAAAAATAAAAACAAACAGACGCTCCAAGTAAAGTACATAAGATGTGACCGAATAAAAATATATTTTCAAGAGAAGTGACCTGATAATTTGTCGATGAAGAAGGGGATGCCTTGGGCATCCCCAAGCTTAGACGCTTGAGTCTTCTTGAAATATGCAGGGATGAACCACGGGGGCATCCCCAAGCTTAGAGTTTTCACTCTTCTTGATCACATTGTATCATCCTCCTCTCTTGACCCTTGAAAACTTCCTCCACACCAAACTCGAAACAAACTCATTAGAGGGTTAGTGCATAATCAAAAATTCACATGTTCAGAGGTGACACAATCATTTTTAACACTTCTGGACATTGCACAAAGCTACTGGAAGTTAATGGAACAAAGAAATCCATCCAACACAGCAAAAGAGGCAATGTGAAATAAAAGGCAGAATCTGTCGAAACAGAACAGTCCGTAAAGACGAATTTTTTAGAGGCACCAGACTTGCTCAGATGAAAATTCTCAAATTGAATGAAAGTTGCGTACATATCTGAGGATCACGCACGTAAATTGGCTTAATTTTCTGAGTTACCTACAGACGTAGCGACTCAATTTCGTGACAGCAAGAAAACTGTTTCTGCGCAGTAATCCAAATCTAGTATCAACTCTACTATCAAAGACTTTACTTGGCACAACAATGCAATAAAACTAAGATAAGGAGAGGTTGCTACAGTAGTAACAACTTCCAAGACACAAATATAAAACAAAATTACTGTAGCAAAATAAACACATGGGTTATCTCCCAAGAAGTGCTTTCTTTATAGCCATTAAGATGGGCTCAGCAGTTTTAATGATGCACTCGCAAGAAATAGTATTTGAAGCAAAAGAGAGCATCAAGAGGCAAATTCAAAACAAATTTAAGACTAACATGCTTCCTATGAAAGGGAATCTTGTAAATAAACAAGTTATGTAGGCATAATGCAACAAGCATAGAAAGATAAAACAAGTGTAACTTCAAAAATTTCAGCATATAGAGAGGTGTTTTAGTAACATGAAAACTTCCACAACCATATTTTCCTCTCCCATAATAATATCCAGTAGCATCATGAGAAAACTAAACAATATAACTATCACATAAAGAATTCTTGTCATGAGTCTCATGCATAAAATAATTACTACTCCCAACATAAGCATAGTCATTCTTATCAATTGCAGTGGGAGCAAATTCAACAAAGTAGCTATCAAATATAGGAGGCATATTGTAATCATAATCAGATTTATCCTCCATAGTAGGTGGCACCAAAAGACTACTATCATTATAATCATCATAAATAGGAGGCAAAGTATCATCAAAGTAAATTTTCTCCTCCATGCTTGGGGGACTAAAAATATCATGCTCATCAAAATCAGCTTCCCCAAGCTTAGAATTTTCCATAGCATTAGCAACAATGGTGTTCAAAGCATTCATAGTAATAACATTCCCATTAGCATGCATATAAAGTTCCATGGGTTTTTTAATTCTCTCTTCAAACACATCATGTCCTAATTCAAGATAAAGTTCATAAAGATCTCTAATTTTTTAGTTGTTTTCCATTATGCCTAACTAGTGTAAACAAGAAACAAAAAGATGCAATTGCAGGATCTAAAGGAAATAGCTTCGAGCACTCACAACGGTACCAGAAAAGTGTTTGGTTACCTGGGACCAGAGTGTGAGTACCTTTTACCTTTCCTCCCGGGCAACGGCGCCAGAAAATATCTTGCTGTCCAGGACTGGCGCGTGGTTGACGAGGGAGGAAATCTCTGTTGTGTAGCTTTTCGTTCCCCGGCAACGGCGCCAGAATAGTGCTTGATGTGTACGGGTGCTTCTATTCTTGTAGACAGTGTTGGGCCTCCAAGAGCAGAGGTTTGTAGAACAGCAGCAAGTTTCCCTTAAGTGGATCACCCAAGGTTTATCGAACTCAGGGAGGAAGAGGTCAAAGATATCCCTCTCAAGCAACCCTGCGATGACAATGCAAGAAGTCTCTTGTGTCCCCAACACACCCAATACACTTGTCAGGTGTATAGGTGCACTAGTTCGGCGAAGAGATAGTGAAATACATGTGGCATGAATGTATAAGAGCAGTAGTAACGGCGCCAGAAAAGTGCTTGCTGGCGTGCAGTAAGTAAACATGCAGCAGAACAGTAAATAAACGGAGATTGCAGTATTTGAAAACAAGGCCTAGGGATACTACTTTCACTAGTGGACACTCTCAACATTGATCACATAATAAAACCACTCTACACTCTCTTGTTGGATGATGAACATCGCTATTTGTGTAGGGCTACAAGAGCACCTCAATGCCGGAGTTAACAAGCTCCACAACATTCGATATTCATATTTAAATAACCTTAGAGTGCATGATAGATCAACACAACTATACCAAGTACTAACATAGCTGATACGCCTCCGACGTATCCATAATTTCTGTCGTTCCATGCTTGTTTTATGACAATACTTACATGTTTTGCTTGCACTTTATGATGTTTTTATGCGTTTTCCGGAACTAACCTATTAACAAGATGCCACAGTGCCAGTTCCTGTTTTTTGCTGTTTTTGGTTCCAGAAAGGCTGTTCGGGCAATATTCTCGGAATTGGACGAAATCAACGCCAAACCTCCTATTTTCTCCGGAAGGCTCCAGAACACCGAAGAAGAGTCGGAGAGGGGCCAGGAGGCCACCACACCACATGGCGGCGCGGGCCAGGCCTAGGCCGCGCCGGCCTAGGGTGTGGCGCCCCCAGGTGCCCCCCCTGCGCCGCCTCTTCGCCTATATAATCCCTTTCGACCTAAAAACGCATCACCAATTGACGAAACTCCAGAAAAGTTATCACGTGGCGCCGCCATGTCGCGAAACTCCAATTCGGGGGACAGAAGTCTCTGTCCCGGCACCCTGCCGGGACGGGGAAGTGCCCCCGGAAGCCATCTCCATCAACGCCACCGCCTCCGCCATGCTCCGTGAGTAGTTCCCCCATGGACTACGGGTTCTAGCAGTAGCTATGTCGGTATACTCTCCCCCATGTACTTCAATACAATGGTCTCATGAGCTGCCTTACATGATTGAGATTCATCTGATGTAATCGGTGTTGTGTTTGTTGGGATCCGATGGATGATACATTATGATTAGTCTATCTATAAAGTTTGTGAAGTTATTGTTGCTGCAATCTTGTTATTCTTAATGCTTGTCACTAGGGCCCGAGTGGCATGATCTTAGATTTAAGCTCTATACTTATTGCTTAGATTGTATCTACAAGTTGTATGCACATGTCACTGTCCGGAACCAAAGGCCCCGAAGTGGCAAGAATCGGGACAACCGGAGGGGATGGCGGTGATGTGAGGATCACATGTTTTCACGGTGTGTTAATGCTTTGCTCCGGTACTCTATTAAAAGGAGTACCTTAATATCCAGTAGTTTCCCTTGAGGCCCGGCTGCCACCGGCTGGTAGGACAATAGATGTTGTGCAAGTCTCTCATTGCGAGCACGTACGACTATATACGGAAAACATGCCTACATAATTAATAAGCCTGATGTTCTTTCTTAATGCCTTATCAATCCTATCAATTGCCCAACTGTAATTTGTTCACCCAACACTTGTCACTTATTGGAGAGTTACCACTAGTGTAGATTGCTGGGAACCCCGGTCCATCTCTCATCATAATATACTTGTTCTACATGTCATTGGAAGTAGTATCAACTATCTTCTCGTGCCATTGCTCTCATATTGCTATTAACTTGCTGTGTTATCATTACTATTGCTCTCATATTACTGCTACTTTCACATCACCCCTGTTGCTAGTGCTTTTCCAGGTGCAGCTGAATTGACAACTCAGTTGTTAAGGCTTATAAGTATTCTTTACCTCCCCTTGTGTCGAATCAATAAATTTGGGTTATACTACCCTCGAAGACTGTTGCGATCCCCTATACTTGTGGGTCATCAAGACTATTTTCTGGCGCCGTTGCCGGGGAGGCATAGCTCTACTCATAAGTTCACCTGGGGAGTACACTCTACCTCTCTCTCTGTTTTATTTTATTTTGTTTTGCTTAGTTTACTTTTGTCTAGTTTATTTGTGCTTAGTTTATTTCTGTCTAGTATTACTTTGCTTAGTTTACTTTTGTCTAGTTTATTTCAGTTTTGTTTTATTTTCCTCATATACCCAAAAATCCATAAAAATTTGAAAAACCGAAAAATTAAAAACTGCTGTTATGGGAGAACCAACAACCTACTTGGAGCTTATGGAATGTTATAATTGTTATAGAGAATCAAGAACTGGTAAAATAATGAGTGCTATGATAGAAAAATTAAATACAATTGCTAGAATCTTGCTTAGACGCCATGATATAAACTGTTGCTCTCAACAGGATAAACATCTTAAATTTCAATGTGGCTTTAGTGAGGAATATTTTATTAAGAGCTATAATCGGAATTGCTATATTCATTATGGGTTCGAAGAGGTAGAACAATTTGTCTTATTTATGGGAGCCTCCGAGATAGAATCCTTTGAAGGAGATATGCCCTAGAGGCAATAATAAAGTGGTTATTATTTATATCTTTATGTTTATGATAAATGTTTATATATCATGCTATAATTGTATTAACCGAAACATTAGTACATGTGTGATATGTAGACAACAAGAAGTCCCTAGTATGCCTCTTAAACTAGCTTGTTGATTAATGGATGATTAGTTTCATAATCATGAACATTGGATGTTATTAATAACAAGGTTATATCATTATATGAATGATGTAATGGACACACCCAATTAAGCGTAGCATAAGATCTCGTCATTAAGTTATTTGCTATAAGCTTTCGATACATAGTTACCTAGTCCTTATGACCATGAGATCATGTAAATCACTTATACCGGAAAGGTACTTTGATTACATCAAACGCCACTGCGTAAATGGGTGGTTATAAAGGTGGGATTAAGTATCCGGAAAGTATGAGTTGAGGCATATGGATCAACAGTGGGATTTGTCCATCCCGATGACGGATAGATATACTCTGGGCCCTCTCGGTGGAATGTCGTCTAATGTCTTGCAAGCATATGAATAAGTTCATAAGAGACCACATACCACGGTACGAGTAAAGAGTACTTGTCAGGAGACGAGGTTGAACAAGGTATAGAGTGATACCGATGATCGAACCTCGGACAAGTAAAATATCGCGTGACAAAGGGAATTGGTATCGTATGTGAATGGTTCATTCGATCACTGAAGTCATCGTTGAATATGTGGGAGCCATTACGGATCTCCAGATCCCGCTATTGGTTATTGGTCGGAGTGAGTACTCAACCATGTCCGCATAGTTCACGAACCGTAGGGTGACACACTTAAAGTTGGATGTTGAAATGGTAGAACTTGAATATGGAATGGAGTTCGAATATTTGTTCGGAGTCCCGGATGAGATCCCAGACATCACGAGGAGTTCCGGAATGGTCCGGAGAATAAGATTCATATATAGGAAGTCATATTCCAAGTTTGGAAATGATCCGGTGCTTTTATGGCAGGTTCTAGAAGGTTCTAGAAAAGTCCGGAAGAATGGCACTTTGGAAAGTGGAGTCCCGAAGAGACTCCACTTGCATGACCAGCCAACCCTAAAGGGGAGGAGTCCAAGGTGGACTCCCCTAGGGTGGCCGGCCAGCCCACCTCAAGGAAAGGTGGGAGTCCCACCTTGGGTAGGACTCCCTCCTTGAGTAGGTTTCCCACATATGGGAGGTTTTAGTGTTGGGGTCTTATTCGAAGACTTGGACTAGAACTCTTGGGGCTTCCACCTATATAATGAGGGGCATAGAGAGGGGGCTGACCACTTCAAGCCTCAGCCTTGGCCGCACCCCTTAGAGGGCCGGCGCCCAAACCCCCTCTCTCCCCAAACCCTAGCGGTCTCTCTCCTCCACCATATCCCGCACGCTTAAGCGAAGCTCCGCCGGATTTCTCCACCACCACCGACACCACGCCGTCGTGCTGTCGGATTCAAGAGGAGCTACTACTTCCGCTGCCCGCTGGAACGGGGAGGTGGACGTCGTCTTCATCAACAACCGAACGTGTGACCGAGTACGGAGGTGCTGCCCGTTCGTGGCGCCGGAACCGATCGTGATCAAGATCTTCTACGCGCTTTTGCAAGCGGCAAGTGAACGTCTACCGCAGCAATAAGAGCCTACTCTTATAGGCTTTGGAATCTCTTCAAGGGTTAGTCTTAATCATCCCCTCGTTGCTACCGTCTTCTAGATTGCATCTTGGCTTGGATTGCGTGTTCGCGATAGGAAAATTTTTGTTTTCTATGCAACGTTATCCTACAGTGGTATCAGAGCCGTGTCTATGCATAGATGGTTGCACGAGTAGAACACAATGGTTTTGTGGGCGTTGATGCTCTTGTTATCTTTAGTTTGAGTACTTTGCATCTTTGTGGCATAGTGGGATGAAGCGGCCCGGACTAACTTTACATGACCGCGTTCATGAGACTTGTTCCTCGTTCGACATGCAACTTGTATTGCATAAGAGGCTTTGCGGGTGTCTGTCTCTCCTACTATAGTGAAGATTCAACTTACTCTTCTATTGACAACACTAGTATCACCGTTGTGGTTCATGTTCGTAGGTAGATTAGATCTTACTCGAAAACCCTAAACCACGTAAAATATGCAAACCAAATTAGAGACGTCTAACTTGTTTTTGCAGGGTTTGGTGATGTGATATGGCCATGATATGATGATGAATATGTATGAGATGATCATTATTGTATTGTGGCAACTGGCAGGAGCCTTATGGTTGTCTTTAATTTTCATGTTGAGCAGTATTTCAAAATAGTTGTAATAGTTGCTACATGAGGTGAACAACCATGAAGACGGCGCCATGAATCTTGACGCTACGCCGACGATGATGGAGATCATGCCCGTTGATGATGGAGATCATGTCCGTGCTTTGGAGATGAAGATCGAAAGCGCAAAGACAAAAGGGCCATATCATATCACATATGAACTGCATGTGATGTTAATCCTTTATGCATCTTATTTTGCTTAGATCGCGACGGTAGCATTATAAGATGATCCCTCACATTAATATCAAGATAATAAAGTGTTCTCCCCTCGTATGCACCGTTGTAACAGTTCGTCGTTTCGAAGCATCTCGTGATGATCGGATGTGATAAATTCAACGTTCACATACAACGGGTGTAAGCCATGTTGCACACGCGGAATACTTGGGTTTGCTTGACGAGCCTAGCATGTACAGACATGGCCTCGGGACAACGGAAACCGAAAGGTTGAACACGAGTCATATGGATGATATGATCAACATGTTGATGTTCACCATTGAAGCTACATCATCTCACGTGATGATCGGTTTTGGTGTAGTGGATTTGGATCGTGTACCACTTAACAACTATGAGGGATGTTGTATTAAGTGGGAGTTCATTAGTAATTAGATTAGAACATGAACTAATTATCATAAACATAGTCTGAGTAGTATTTTGAATTAATTTTGTAGTGTTGGCATCCGTTTGCTACCATGCGTTAGTCTTGTTATTGAGATAGAAATACTGTTAAAATCTGACAAGAAACTTTACGGATTGGTACCGTATTGTTAAAGAATCAAGAATTGATTAAGTCCTATTGCAAACTTTTAGTAAACCTCACATTGTTGATTCAAAGAGCTATGGTTTCAATTAGTACCTAAAGTTATCTTGTCTCCGTGAAACTTGAAGTTCAAATTTGTTTGAAAAGTAAGGAGCTGAAAATTTAGTTTTCAGAAATAATCAAGGTATGAGATATAAGTGATATCTAAGACCTTATTGCAAGATGATAGAATATAATTTGGTGAGACTACATAAACTCATAAGTTTTATGGGAATGTACGAAGGTTGAAGACGCAAGGCGTCACAATCCTCCAACTATTGGGGCACTAACAATATTCGCATATCCATGAAGTGACCATCCTTAATATGCACCGTTGCTAAGACTCGTCGTTTCGAAGCATCACGTGATGATCGGGTGTGATAGATTCTACGTGTGCATACAACGGGTGCAAGCTAGATTTGCACATGCAAATACCAAGGTTAAAACTTTACGAGCCTAGCATGTACAGACATGGTCTCGGAAAGTCGTCATGATATGATGGATAAAATTATGAGTGAAATTGTTCATCATATTACAAAGTTACTAATAGTGAAATCTGGAACACTTGTCATATGATGATCAACTTCAATGTAAGAACCTCAAGGTTATTGGTATTTGACCAACAAACCTAGAAGTTAACGATGTTGAAGTGTTTTTCTGAATAATGAGGAAAGCTAAAAGAGAAACTGCAAAAGATATTTTGGCAAAAAGAAAAGACTAGAAAGTCTAGCTCAGGTGTATATAAATGATATACATGTTATGGTTGTATTCCTAGTTAAGTCACACTTTGAAATTCTTGGGTATTAGTACTATATTGGTTGGTATGAAGTGTCATACAAAACAACGCAATACAAGAATACAATGGCCTAAGTGACTGACAAGGAATATGATAGGAATGCACGCCTGGAACAAAAATAAAGTGTTATTGTGTTCATCGTTGGCATTCTATCTAGCCCTTAGAATTTATAATAAAGAACTTAATAATTGTTATTTTGCTCTGGTCAAATGAAAACAATGAGTTGTTTAAATTATGACATTACTCCATGTACGATGGATAAGTTATTATAAATCTTAATGGTGAAACACACATACATAACACTGGCGCTAAAAATGCCATAAGGCAAATGATTTGAATTCCACTTATTTGTGGAACCGCAATTTAGGTCATGTTAGAAAGGATCGCATGAAGGAACTCCATGCAAATGGATTTTTGGAGTCATTCGATTTGTTGAATCGTTTGGCACTTGCAAAATCTTTTCTAAAAGGTAATGACTGAAATACCGTTCATAGGCCGAAGAGTTGAACGGGCAACTAACTTAGTGAAAACATACATAATGATATATGTGGTTCACTGGGCATAGTTGTGTGCGGAAGATTCTTCTACTTCATGAAAACTTTCAAACAATGAATTGAGTATATATGTGGATATATTCAATAAGGAAAAGTTTGAAATATTTGAATAGGATTCAAATAAATTTCAGCATGAAGTGGAAATCATCGTAATAGAAATCAAATATCTATGATTGGATCATGGTGGAAATATTTGAATTACGAGTTTTAGCGAACATCTAAGAGAGTTATGAAATTGTTCTACAACTTACGTTTCTTGGAGTATCATAGTGATGATGAAGTATCCAAGAGATATATCCAAACTTTGTTGGATCAATGATAAGATAAAATATTGATGCCATTATATTTTTGTGGATTATGCTTTAGAGACTACCGCTTTTACACTGAATAGAGCATCATCATGATCCGTTGAAATGACACCATACAAGTTATGGCATGGGTATAAACCCTAATAGTCAACCAAAATCGGATGAATGTCTTTGTTGGTTATCCCAGAGATTTAATTGGGAATTCTTCCCACGAGACAAAGACAAAAGTGTTTGTCAATGTTTCTTATTTTCGAGAAATTGTTTCGAGCGAAGTATTTGAGTGGGAGGACAATATAATTTGATAAGGTTTATGAACCTGAGCATAATGATCAGAGTAGCGCAGCATCGGAATTGGTTTCGGAAGCGGCCACGACGATCATGGCTCTCATGACTACAAAGTGTTTTAGCCATGGAGATCGAAGTACATATTGAACCTTGTAGGTATGGTTTACTTTGTGATCAAATAAATGATTTGTGGACAAAGGATTGATTTTGAACAATAATAAACCAACTACAAAACAAAGAAGTTATGATGGGCCCTGACTCCATTAAAATGGCCATGCGCCATGAAATCCAAGATAGTTGAATACTTGATGAAAGTAAATGGATCTATGAAATTGATAGACTTGGATGAAATATCCTTGAAGAAAGCTTGACTTATCGAAAAATTGTTTACGACAAAGTTCAAAGAGTTGAATACGATAAGATTAGATCTTCCTTAGCAATGCTTATAGTCTATGTGGATTATTCTAGTAATCACTACATATTTCTTTTATGAGATATGCTAGTAGGATGGCAAAATACACTACTTAACAGAAGTATGTATACAAGATACAACCAAGAGTTTTGCTGGTCCGTGGAATACTAGATAGGTATACAAGCTTCAATTGGATGAAGTAAGTATCACGGAGTTGGAATCTTCACGAGATGAAATAGTCAAAGAGTTTTTTATTTCATCAGAGACAATGAAGAGGCTTGCATTTGCAAGAAATTAAGTGGGAGCGCTAAGACACATTTATAATACTTTATGTAGGTGACATATAGTTGGTTATAAATGATGTAATTATATACTTGATTAAAAAGGTTTCATTGAGAATTAACTTCAATGAAAGGATATGGACTGAAACAAATTTAGTGTCAAGATCTATGAAGATAGATTGAAACACATAAATAAGTTTAAGTCAAAGTACATATGATGGATATTGAAGTAGTTCAATATAGAAATATTAAGAAAATGTTCTTGTCATGTGAAGGTTTAACAAGACTTGAGTGTATCTGACACTCAATGAGTAAAAACACATGAGTGATTATAGATCACGAATAATATGTACACAATCAGATATCATGTGCTATAAAGTGTTATGAGCATATACCAGGATGATTCATATGATGATCATTGGACGACAGTAAGAATATCCTTGAGTACTTTAGAAGAACTAAGGATATATATATATATATATTTGTATGAAGAAATGACAAACAAATCGCTGTAAGGTGTTACACCGATATTGGTTTTGTCACATATAAAATATAATTTCAATCTCAAATTAGACTAAGTGTTGTTTAAAAGGTAGCACAATGAGCTAGAAGTTGTCTATGCTAGATTTAGAAGAGTTCTAAATATTGTGATGGATTCTACAAAAGAAGGCAGAGTATGTCATTATTTTGACAATGACAAAGGATGTTAAGTCAAGAGGTTCTTTGAGAACTTGGTGTAGTTCCGACAGTCGAACTTTGAAGCTATATTGTGTGTGACAATATTAGTGACATATTTCAGACCGCGGAATTAAGGTTCCACCAGAAGATCAAACATATTTAATGCCGACTCATTTGGAAATGAGTGATGCGTTGAGACGCAAATGAATTACAAAATACATACGTTTCTGAGCATGTCAGATCCGTTGACTAAAACCTCTCCCGTGAGCAAAACATGATAAAGCACCAGAAGGCCAAGGTGTTATATCTTTACAAATGTAAACTAGATTATTGACTCTAGTGCAAGTGGGAGACTGAAGGAGATATGCCCTAGAGGCAATAATAAAGTGGTTATTATTTATATCTTTATGTTTATGATAAATGTTTATATATCATGCTATAATTGTATTAACCGAAACATTAGTACATGTGTGATATGTAGACAACAAGAAGTCCCTAGTATGCCTCTTAAACTAGCTTGTTGATTAATGGATGATTAGTTTCATAATCATGAACATTGGATGTTATTAATAACAAGGTTATATCATTATATGAATGATGTAATGGACACACCCAATTAAGCGTAGCATAAGATCTCGTCATTAAGTTATTTGCTATAAGCTTTCGATACATAGTTACCTAGTCCTTATGACCATGAGATCATGTAAATCACTTATACCGGAAAGGTACTTTGATTACATCAAACGCCACTGCGTAAATGGGTGGTTATAAAGGTGGGATTAAGTATCCGGAAAGTATGAGTTGAGGCATATGGATCAACAGTGGGATTTGTCCATCCCGATGACGGATAGATATACTCTGGGCCCTCTCGGTGGAATGTCGTCTAATGTCTTGCAAGCATATGAATAAGTTCATAAGAGACCACATACCACGGTACGAGTAAAGAGTACTTGTCAGGAGACGAGGTTGAACAAGGTATAGAGTGATACCGATGATCAAACCTCGGACAAGTAAAATATCGCGTGACAAAGGGAATTGGTATCGTATGTGAATGGTTCATTCGATCACTGAAGTCATCGTTGAATATGTGGGAGCCATTATGGATCTCCAGATCCAGCTATTGGTTATTGGTCGGAGTGAGTACTCAACCATGTCCGCATAGTTCACGAACCGTAGGGTGACACACTTAAAGTTGGATGTTGAAATGGTAGAACTTGAATATGGAATGGAGTTCGAATATTTGTTCGGAGTCCCGGATGAGATCCCGGACATCACGAGGAGTTCCGGAATGGTCCGGAGAATAAGATTCATATATAGGAAGTCATATTCCAAGTTTGGAAATGATCCGGTGCATTTATGGCAGGTTCTAGAAGGTTCTAGAAAAGTCCGGAAGAATGGCACTTTGGAAAGTGGAGTCCCGAAGAGACTCCACTTGCATGACCAGCCAACCCTAAAGGGGAGGAGTCCAAGGTGGACTCCCCTAGGGTGGCCGGCCAGCCCACCTCAAGGAAAGGTGGGAGTCCCACCTTGGGTAGGACTCCCTCCTTGAGTAGGTTTCCCACATATGGGAGGTTTTAGTGTTGGGGTCTTATTCGAAGACTTGGACTAGAACTCTTGGGGCTTCCACCTATATAATGAGGGGCATAGAGAGGGGGCTGACCACTTCAAGCCTCAGCCTTGGCCGCACCCCTTAGAGGGCCGGCGCCCAAACCCCCTCTCTCCCCAAACCCTAGCGGTCTCTCTCCTCCACCATATCCCGCACGCTTAAGCGAAGCTCCGCCGGATTTCTCCACCACCACCGACACCACACCGTCGTGCTATCGGATTCAAGAGGAGCTACTACTTCCGCTGCCCGCTGGAACGGGGAGGTGGACGTCGTCTTCATCAACAACCGAACGTGTGACCGAGTACGGAGGTGCTGCCCGTTCGTGGCGCCGGAACCGATCGTGATCAAGATCTTCTACGCGCTTTTGCAAGCGGCAAGTGAACGACTACCGCAGCAATAAGAGCCTACTCTTATAGGCTTTGGAATCTCTTCAAGGGTTAGTCTTAATCATCCCCTCGTTGCTACCGTCTTCTAGATTGCATCTTGGCTTCGATTGCGTGTTCGCGATAGGAAAATTTTTGTTTTCTATGCAACGTTATCCTACATCCTTCATGGTTGCGAATTATGAAACTTGTGCTATTTGTAAGGACCTTAAAGATTATGTCTCTACTATCCTTAATTCTTGCATAGAATGCTACAGTAGGAATCCTTATATCCTTGATTATAAAGAGAGACACATTAATGCACAAGAATGCACTCACAATTTGCAGGAACAGGTGGAAGAAGAAATTGATGAACCTGAAAGCTCATTGGATGAAAAAGATGAGGAAATTGATGAACCTGAAAGCTCATTGGATGAAAAAGAAGAGGAGAGCGACGAACAAAAGGGGGAAGAATGGATTAGCTACCCATGCCAACCTTCTAATGAGAGTAACTCTTCATCTCTTACACTATTTGATTGTCCTCCATGCTTACCGAAAGAGGTTGAATGTTATGTTCCTGTGGATTCTCTTGAAATAGTACTGATACGTCTCCGACGTATCGATAATTTCTTATGTTCTATGCCACATTATTGATGTTATCTACATGTTTTATGCACACTTTATGTCATATTCGTGCATTTTCTGGAACTAACCTATTAACAAGATGCCGAAGTGCCAGTTGCTGTTTTCTGCTGTTTTTGGTTTCAGAAATCCTAGTAAAGAAATATTCTCGGAATTGGACGAAATTAAAGCCCAGGGGCCTATTTTTCCACGAAGCTTCCAGAAGTCCGAAGACGAGACGAAGAGGGGCCACGGGGTGGCCAAACCCTAGGGCGGCGCGGCCCCACCCCTGGCCGCGCCGGCCTGTGGTTTGGGCCCCCTGTGCCGCCTCTTGACTGCCCTTCCGCCTACTTAAAGCCTCCGTGACGAAACCCCCAGTACCGAGAGCCACGATACGGAAAACCATACTGAGACGCCGTCGCCGCCGATCCCATCTCGGGGGATCCAGGAGATCGCCTCCGGCACCCTGCCGGAGAGGGGAATCATCTCCCGGAGGACTCTACGCTGCCATGGTCGCCTCCGGTGTGATGTGTGAGTAGTCTACCCCTGGACTATGGGTCCATAGCAGTAGCTAGATGGTTGTCTTCTCCCCATTGTGCTATCATTGTCGGATCTTGTGAGCTGCCTAACATGATCAAGATCATCTATCTGTAATTCTATATGTTGCGTTTGTTGGGATCCGATGAATAGAGAATACTTGTTATGTTGATTATCAAAGTTATGCTTATGTGTTGTTTATGATCTTGCATGCTCTCCGTTACTAGTAGATGCTCTGGCCAAGTAGATGCTTGTAACTCCAAGAGGGAGTACTTATGCTCGATAGTGGGTTCATGCCTGCATTGACACCTGGGACAGTGACAGAAAGTTCTAAGGTTGTGTTGTGCTGTTGCCACTAGGGATAAAACATTGATGCTATGTCTAAGGATGTAGTTGTTGATTACATTACGCACCATACTTAATGCAATTGTCTGTTGTTTACAACTTAATACTGGAGGGGGTTCGGATGATAACTGTAGGTGGTCTTTTTAGGGATAGATGGAGTTGGATGGCGGTCTATGTACTTTGTCGTAATGCCCAATTAAATCTCACTATACTCATCATGATATGTATGTGCATTGTCATGCTCTCTTTTTTTGTCAATTGCCCAACTGTAATTTGTTCTCCCAACATGCTTTGTTCGTCTTATGGGAGAGACACCTCTAGTGAAGCTGTGGACCCCGGTCCAATTCTCTTTCTTGCATTACAATCTCTTTGCAATACTTGTTCTACTGTTTTCTGCAAACAATCATCTTCCACACAATACGGTTAATCCTTTGTTACAGCAAGCCGGTGAGATTGACAACCTCACTGTTTCGTTGGGGCAAAGTACTTTGGTTGTGTTGTGCAGGTTCCACGTTGGCGCCGGAATCCCTGGTGTTGCGCCGCACTACATCTCGCCGCCATCAACCTTCAACGTGCTTCTTGGCTCCTCCTGGTTCGATAAACCTTGGTTTCTTTCTGAGGGAAAACTTGCTGCTATGCGCATCATACCTTCCTCTTGGGGTTGCCCAACGAACGTGTGAAATACACGCCATCAAGCATATTTTCTGGCGCCGTTGCCGGGGAGATCAAGACACGCTGCAAGGGGAGTCTCCACTTCTCAATCTCTTTACTTTGTTTTTGTCTTGCTTTATTTTATTTACTACTTTGTTTGCTGCACTAAATTAAAATACAAAAAAATTAGTTGCTAGTTTTACTTTATTTGCTATCTTGTTTGCTATATCAAAAACACAAAAAAATTAGTTTACTTGCATTTACTTTATCTAGTTTGCTTTATTTACTGTTGCTAAAATGGCCAACGCTGAAAACACTAAGTTGTGTGACTTCACAACCACAAATAATAATGATTTCTTATGCACACCCATTGCTCCACCTGCTACTACAGCAGAATTCTTTGAAATTAAACCTGCTTTACTGAATCTTGTTATGAACAATCAATTTTCTGGTGTTAGTTCTGATGATGCTGCTGCCCATCTCAATAATTTTGTTGAACTATGTGAAATGCAAAAATATAAAGATGTAGATGGTGATATTATTAAACTAAAATTGTTCCCTTTCTCATTAAGAGGAAGAGCTAAAGATTGGTTGCTATCTCTGCCTAAGAATAGTATTGATTCATGGACTAAATGCAAGGATGCTTTTATTGGTAGATATTATCCCCCTGCTAAAATTATATCTTTGAGGAGTAGCATAATGAATTTTAAACAATTAGATACTGAACATGTTGCTCAAGCTTGGGAAAGAATGAAATCTCTGGTTAAAAATTGCCCAACCCATGGACTGACTACTTGGATGATCATCCAAACCTTCTATGCAGGACTAAATTTTTCTTCACGGAATTTATTGGATTCAGCTGCTGGAGGTACCTTTATGTCCATCACTCTTGGTGAAGCAACAAAGCTTCTTGATAATATGATGATCAATTACTCTGAATGGCACACGGAAAGAGCTCCACAAGGTAAGAAGGTAAATTCTGTCGAAGAATCCTCTTCCTTGAATGATAAGGTTGATGCTATTATGTCTATGCTTGTGAATGATAGGACTAATATTGATCCTAATAATGTTCCATTAGCTTCATTGGTTGCACAAGAAGAACATGTTGATGTAAACTTCATTTAAAATAATAATTTCAACAACAATGCTTACCGGAACAATTCTAGTAACAACTATAGGCCATATCCTTATAATAATGGCAACGGCTATGGTAATTCTTATGGAAATTCTTACAACAATAATAGGAATTCACCCCCTGGACTTGAAGCCATGCTTAAAGAATTTATTAGTACACAAACTGCTTTTAACAAATCTGTTGAAGAAAAGCTTGGGAAAATTGATATACTTGCTTCTAAAGTCGATAGTCTTGCTGCTGATGTTGATCTTTTGAAATCGAAAGTTTTGCCTAATGAGAATCATCATAATAAGATTGTTACTACAGCAAATGCCATTCAAGTTAGAATTAATGAGAATATAAGATTAATGGCTGAACTGCGTGCTAGGTGGGATAGAGAAGAAAATGAAAAACTAGCTAAAGAGAAGAATATAGCTAAAGTTTGGACTATTACCACCACTAGTAATGTTAATGCTACACATGTTGCTGCACCTCCTACTAATACTAATAAGAGAATTGGTGTTAGCAATGTTTCCACTTCTAATGCAAAGCGCGAAAAATTGCCTGAAACTGCTAAAAGCTATTTAAACCGCTGTGATAAAGCTGCTAAAATTTTTTCCAACATTGGGGATGATGATCCCATTGCTTTAGATTATAATGGTTTGAATTTTGATGATTGCCACATCTCTGAAGTTATAAAGTTCTTACAAAAACTTGCTAAAAGTCCTAATGCTAGTGCTATAAATTTGGCTTTCACGCATCATATTACAAATGCTCTCATAAAAGCTAGAGAAGAGAAACTAGAGCGTGAAGCTTCTATTCCTAAAAAGCTAGAGGATGGTTGGGAGCCCATCATTAAGATGAAGATTAAAGATTTTGATTGTAATGCTTTATGTGATCTTGGTGCAAGTATTTCTGTTATGCCTAAGAAAATTTATAATATGCTTGACTTGCCACCACTGAAAAACTGTTATTTGGATGTTAATCTTGCTGATCATTCTACAAAGAAACCTTTGGGTAAAGTTGATAATGTTTGCATTACCATTAACAATAATCTTGTTCCCGTTGACTTTGTTGTCTTGGATATTGAATGCAATGCATCTTGTCCCATTATATTGGGAAGACCTTTTCTTCGAACTGTTGGTGCTATCATTGATATGAGGGAAGGTAATATAAAATATCAATTTCCTCTCAAGAAAGGTATGGAACACTTCCCTAGAAAGAGAATGAAGGTACCTTATGATTCTATAATTAGAACACATTATGATGTTGATGCTTCATCTCTCGATGTTACTTGAGTTACACTTTCTGCGCCTAGCTGAAAGGCGTTAAAGAAAAGCGCTTATGGGAGACAACCCATGTTTTTACCTACAGTACTTTATTTTTATTTTGTGTCTTGGAAGTTGTTTACTACTGTAGCAACCTCTCCTTATCTTAGTTTTGTGTTTTGTTGTGCCAAGTTAAGCCGTTGATAGAAAAGTAAGTACTAGATTTGGATTACTGCGCAGTTCCAGATTTCTTTGCTGTCACGAATCTGAGCCCACTGCCCTGCAGGAAGCTCAGAAAATTATGACAATTTACGTGCATGATCCTCAGATATGTACGCAACTTTCATTCAATTTGAGCATTTTCATTTGAGCAAGTCTGGTGCCATTTTAAAATTCGTCAATACGAACTGTTCTGTTTTGACAGATTCTGCCTTTTATTTCGCATTGCCTCTTTCGCTATGTTGGATGAATTTCTTTGATCCACCAATGTCCAGTAGCATTATGCAATGTCCAGAAGTGTTAAGAATGATTGTGTCACCTCTGAATATGTCAATTTATATTGTGCACTAACCCTCTAATGAGTTGTTTCGAGTTTGGTGTGGAGGAAGTTTTCAAGGATCAAGAGAGGAGTATGATGCAACATGATCAAGGAGAGTGAAAGCTCTAAGCTTGGGGATGCACCCGGCGGTTCACCCCTGCATATATCAAGAAGACTCAAGCGTCTAAGCTTGGGGATGCCCAAGGCATCCCCTTCTTCATCGACAACATTATCAGGTTTCTCCCCTGAAACTATATTTTTATTCCATCACATCTTATGTGCTTTTTCTTGGAGCGTCGGTTTGTTTTTGTTTTTTGTTTTGTTTGAATAAAATGGATCCTAGCATTCACTTTATGGGAGAGATACACGCTCCGCTGTAGCATATGGACAAGTATGTCCTTGGTTTCTACTCATAGTATTCATGGCGAAGTTTCTCCTTCGTTAAATTGTTATATGGTTGGAATTGGAAAATGATACATGTAGTAATTGCTATAAATGTTTTGGGTAATGTGATACTTGGCAATTGTTGTGCTCATGCTTAAGCTCTTGCATCATATGCTTTGCACCCATTAATGAAGAAATACATAGAGCATGCTAAAATTTGGTTTGCATATTTGGTTTCTCTAAGGTCTAGATAATTTCTAGTATTGAGTTTGAACAACAAGGAAGACGGTGTAGAGTCTTATAATGTTTTCAATATGTCTTTTATGTGAGTTTTGCTGTACCGTTCATCCTTGTGTTTGTTTCTAATAAGCCTTGCTAGCCTAAACCTTGTATCGAGAGGGAATACTTCTCATGCATCCAAAATACTTGAGCCAACCACTATGCCATTTGTGTCCACCATACCTACCTATGCTACATGGTATTTTTCCGCCATTCCAAAGTAAATTGCTTGAGTGCTACCTTTAAAATTCCATCATTCACCTTTGCAATATATAGCTCATGGGACAAATAGCTTAAAAACTATTGTGGTATTGAATATGTAATTATGCACTTTATCTCTTATTAAGTTGCTTGTTGTGCGATAACCATGTTCACTGGGGAACGCCATCAATTATTCATTGTTGAATTTCATGTGAGTTGCTATGCATGTTCGTCTTGTCTGAAGCAAGAGAGATCTACCACCATATGGTCAGGCATGCATATGTTAGAGAAGAACATTGGGCCGCTAACTAAAGCCATGCTCCATGGTGGAAGTTTCAGTTTTGGACATATATCCTCAATCTCAAATGAGAAAATTATTAATTGTTGTTACATGCTTATGCATAAAAGAGGAGTCCATTATTTGTTGTCTATGTTGTCCCGGTATGGATGTCTAAGTTGAAGAATAATCAATAGCGAGAAATCCAATGCGAGCTTTCTCCTTAGACCTTTGTACAGGCGGCATAGAGGTACCCCTTTGTGACACTTGGTAAAAACAATGCATGTTATGATCCGGTAGTCCAAGCTAATTAGGACAAGGTGCGGGCACTATTAGTACACTATGCATGAGGCTTGCAACTTATAAGATATAATTTACATGATGCATATGCTTTATTACTACCGTTGACAAAATTGTTTCATGTTTTCAAAATCAAAGCTCTAGCACAAATATAGCAATCGATGCTTTTCCTCTGTGAGGACCATTCTTTTACTTTCAATGTTGAGTCAGTTCACCTATTTCTCTCCATCTCAAGAAGCAAACACTTGTGTGAACTGTGCATTGATTCTTACATATTTGCTTATTGCACTTATTATATTACTCTATGTTGACAATATCCATGAGATATACATGTTATAAGTTGAAAGCAACCGCTGAAACTTAATGTTCTTTTATGTTGCTTCAATACCTTTACTTTGAATTATTGCTTTATGAGTTAACTCTTATGCAAGACTTATTGATGTTTGTCTTGAAGTGCTATTCATGAAAAGTCTTTGCTTTATGATTCACTTGTTTACTCATGTCATACACATTGTTTTGATCGCTGCATTCACTACATATGCTTTACAAATAGTATGATCAAGATTATGATGGCATGTCACTTCAGAAATTATCTGTGTTATCGTTTTACCTGCTCGGGACGAGCAGAACTAAGCTTGGGGATGCTGATACGTCTCCGACGTATCGATAATTTCTTATGTTCTATGCCACATTATTGATGTTATCTACATGTTTTATGCACACTTTATGTCATATTCGTGCATTTTCTGGAACTAACCTATTAACAAGATGCCGAAGTGCCAGTTGCTGTTTTCTGCTGTTTTTGGTTTCAGAAATCCTAGTAAAGAAATATTCTCGGAATTGGACGAAATTAAAGCCCAGGGGCCTATTTTTCCACGAAGCTTCCAGAAGTCCGAAGACGAGACGAAGAGGGGCCACGGGGTGGCCAAACCCTAGGGCGGCGCGGCCCCACCCCTGGCCGCGCCGGCCTGTGGTTTGGGCCCCCTGTGCCGCCTCTTGACTGCCCTTCCGCCTACTTAAAGCCTCCGTGACGAAACCCCCAGTGCGAGGAGCCACGATACGGAAAACCATGCGAGACGCCGTCGCCGCCGATCCCATCTCGGGGATCCAGAGATCGCCTCCGGCACCCTGCCGGAGAGGGGAATCATCTCCCGGAGGACTCTACGCCGCCATGGTCGCCTCCGGTGTGATGTGTGAGTAGTCTACCCCTGGACTATGGGTCCATAGCAGTAGCTAGATGGTTGTCTTCTCCCCATTGTGCTATCATTGTCGGATCTTGTGAGCTGCCTAACATGATCAAGATCATCTATCTGTAATTCTATATGTTGCGTTTGTTGGGATCCGATGAATAGAGAATACTTGTTATGTTGATTATCAAAGTTATGCTTATGTGTTGTTTATGATCTTGCATGCTCTCCGTTACTAGTAGATGCTCTGGCCAAGTAGATGCTTGTAACTCCAAGAGGGAGTACTTATGCTCGATAGTGGGTTCATGCCTGCATTGACACCTGGGACAAGGATGAGAAAGTTCTAAGGTTGTGTTGTGCTGTTGCCACTAGGGATAAAACATTGATGCTATGTCTAAGGATGTAGTTGTTGATTACATTACGCACCATACTTAATGCAATTGTCTGTTGTTTACAACTTAATACTGGAGGGGGTTCGGATGATAACCTGAAGGTGGACTTTTTAGGCATAGATGCAGTTGGATGGCGGTCTATGTACTTTGTCGTAATGCCCAATTAAATCTCACTATACTCATCATGATATGTATGTGCATTGTCATGCTCTCTTTATTTGTCAATTGCCCAACTGTAATTTGTTCACCCAACATGCTGTTCGTCTTATGGGAGAGACACCTCTAGTGAACTGTGGACCCCGGTCCAATTCTCTTTACTGCATTACAATCTCTTTGCAATACTTGTTCTCTTGTTTTCGCAAACAATCATCTTCCACACAATACGGTTAATCCTTTGTTACAGCAAGCCGGTGAGATTGACAACCTCACTGTTTCGTTGGGGCAAAGTACTTTGGTTGTGTTGTGCAGGTTCCACGTTGGCGCCGGAATCCCTGGTGTTGCGCCGCACTACATCTCGCCGCCATCAACCTTCAACGTGCTTCTTGGCTCCTCCTGGTTCGATAAACCTTGGTTTCTTTCTGAGGGAAAACTTGCTGCTGTGCGCATCATACCTTCCTCTTGGGGTTGCCCAACGAACGTGTGAAATACACGCCATCAAGTACCTATGAGTAAAACTTGTGAGAATAATTATACTACTGTTATTTATGATAATCCATGCTACTTTGATAAATCTTATGATAATGCTTTGTTTGTGCCTGATGTCGAAACGCATGGTACTAAAGAATTTTGCTTAGCAAATGTTTATGATAAAGCTCTAGATGATGGTCCTATGTTACTTGATACTATTAATTGTACTACTAATGAAAATGGGATTGGAGAGTTCTTGACTTATTCTATGAGTCCCATATCTCTTGAGATTGATCAACTACCTTGTTATATTATTAATAAAAGTAAGTTTGAAAGTTTTAATTCCACTATTCTTGAACTTGATAAAAATTATATGTTTGGAAATCATGAAAAGTATGCTGCATGTGATAGTTATATTGTTGAGTTTGTTCATGAAGCTACTGAAAATTATTTTGAGAGAGGAAAATATGGTAGTAGAAATTTTCATGGTACTAATACACCTCTCTATATGCTAAAATTGTTGAAATTACACTTGTTCTATCCTCCTATGCTTGTTACTTTGCTTTTCATGAACTTGTTTATTTACAAGATTCCTTTTCATAGGAAGCATGTTAGACTTAAATGTGTTTTGAATTTGCTTCTTGATGCTCTCTTTTGCTTCAAATACTATTTCTTGCGAGTGCATCATTAAAACTGCTGAGCCCATCTTAATGGCTATAAAGAAAGCAACTTCTTGGGAGATAACCCATGTGTTATTTGCTACAGTACTTTGTTTTATATTTGTGTCTTGGAAGTTGTTTACTACTGTAGCAACCTCTCCTTATCTTAGTTTTGTGTTTTGTTGTGCCAAGTGAAGCCTCTAATCGAAGGTCGATACTAGATTTGAATTTCTGCGCAGAAACAGATTTCTTTGCTGTCACGAATCTGGGCAAAATTCTCTGTAGGTAACTCAGAAAATTATGCCAATTTACGTGAGTGATCCTCAGATATGTACGCAACTTTCATTAGTTTTGAGTTTTCTGATTTGAGCAACGGAAGTATTTTATTAAAATTCGTCTTTACTGGCTGTTCTGTTTTGGCAGATTCTGTCTCTGTTTTTTGCATTGTCTCTTGTGGACTTTAAGCGAGGTTTTCTAGACGTAGAGAGCTGTAGCTAATGTTTTATTGAGTTCTTGCAATATGTCACTACAGGACCAAGGTGGATTCAAATTTTTTGAGTACTAACCCCTCTAATGAAGTTTATGAGAAGTTTGTTGTGAAGGAAGTTTTCAAGGGTCAAGAGAGGAGGATGATATATGATCAAGAAGAGTGAAAAGTCTAAGCTTGGGGATGCCCAAGGCATCCCCTTCTTCATCAACTTATCAGGTTCCTCCCCTGAAACTATATTTTTATTCAGTCACATCATATGTGCTTTACTTGGAGCGTCTGTGTGTTTATTCTCGTTTTGTTTGTGTTTGAATAAGATCGGATCCTAGCAATCCTTGATTGGGAGAGATACACGCTCCGCTTTTTCATATGAACACTTGTTCTTCGTTTTACTTTTAATGTTCAATGATAAAAGTTGGAAGCTACAATACTTATCTTTATTTGGTTGGAAAAGGAAAATGCCTCATATGTCTTGGATAATTTGACACTTGGCAATTGTTTTGAGCTCTCAAGTGGATCATAAGTTTTTGCATGTAGTTTAAACCTATTAGTGGAGAACTACCGTAGAGCTTGTTAAAATTGGTTTGCATAATTGATCTCTCTTAAGGTCTAGATATTTTTTGGTAAAAGTGTTTGAGCAACAAGGAAGACAGTGTAGAGTATTATAATGCTTGCGATATGTTCTTATGTAAGTTTTGCTGTACCGGTTCATACTTGTGTTTGCTTCAAACAACCTTGCTAGCTTAAGCCTTGTATCGAGAGGGAATACTTCTCATGCATCCAAAATCCTTGAGCCAACCACTATGCCAATTGTGTCCACCATACCTACCTACTATGTGGTATTTCCTGCCATTCCAAAGTAAATTGCTTGAGTGCTACCTTTAAATAATTCAAAATGCTTCTCAATTTGTGTTAATGTTTTATAGCTCATGAGGAAGTATGTGGTGTTTAGCTTTCAACCTTGTCATTTACTTTTGACGGACTCTCATATGGACTAGTGGCACATCCGCTTATCCAATAATTTTGCAAAAAGAGCTGGCAATGGGATTCCCAGTCCCGAATTAATTAACTCAAATAGACACTCCTCCATGGTATGTGATTGTTGGAAGGCACCCGAAGGATTCGGTTAGCCATGGCTTGTGTAAGCAAAGGTTGGGGGGAGTGTCATCATCATAATAAAACTAAAATAAAAAGGCACTCCTTCATGGTATGAGATTGTTGGCAGGCACCCGAGGATTCGGTTAGCCATGGTTTGTGAAAGAAAGGTTGGAAGGAGTGCCACCCAAAAATAAAAATTCATGGGAGCCGCTCTTGAAAGTCCGGTTGGCGAGGTAGTTAGTGTACCCATTACCATTCGTTGACAACAACAAACACCTCTCAAAATTTTACTTTTTAATGCTCTCTTTATGTTTTCAAAACCAAAGCTCTAGCACAAATATAGCAATCGATGCTTTCCTCTCTGAAGGGCCATTCTTTTACTTTTATGTTGAGTCAGTTACCTAATTCCTCCCACCTTAGAAGCAAACACTTGTATCAACTGTGCATTGATTCTTACATACTTGCATATTTGCATTCATCATATTACTTTGTGTTGACAATATCCATGAGATATGCATGTTGAAAGTTGAAAGCATCCGCTGAAACTTATATCTTCCTTTGTGTTGCTTCGATGCCTTTACTTTGAATCTATTGCTTTATGAGTTAACTCTTGTGCAATCTTTTGATGCTTGTCTTGAAAGTACTCTTCATGAAAAGTTTTGCTATATGTTATCTACTTGTTAGCAACTATAGATCATTGCCTTGAGTCACTTCATTCATTTCATATGCTTTGTAATAGTATGATCAAGGTTATGTAAGTAGCATGTCACTACAGAAATTATTCTTTTTATCGTTTACCTGCTCGGGACGAGCAGGAACTAAGCTTGGGGATGCTGATACGCCTCCGACGTATCCATAATTTCTGTCGTTCCATGCTTGTTTTATGACAATACTTACATGTTTTGCTTGCACTTTATGATGTTTTTATGCGTTTTCCGGAACTAACCTATTAACAAGATGCCATAGTGCCAGTTCCTGTTTTCTGCTGTTTTTGGTTCCAGAAAGGCTGTTCGGGCAATATTCTCGGAATTGGTCGAAATCAACGCCAAACCTCCTATTTTCTCCGGAAGGCTCCAGAACACCGAAGAAGAGTCGGAGAGGGGCCAGGGGGCCACCACACCACATGGCGGCGCGGGCCAGGCCTAGGCCGCGCCGGCCTAGGGTGTGGCGCCCCCAGGTGCCCCCCTGCGCCGCCTCTTCGCCTATATAATCCCTTTCGACCTAAAAATGCATCACCAATTGACGAAACTCCAGAAAAGTTACTGTGGCGCCGCCGCCATCGCGAAACTCCAATTCGGGGGACAGAAGTCTCTGTCCCGGCACCCTGCCGGGACGGGGAAGTGCCCCCGGAAGCCATCTCCATCAACGCCACCGCCTCCGCCATGCTCCGTGAGTAGTTCCCCCATGGACTACGGGTTCTAGCAGTAGCTATGTCGGTATACTCTCCCCCATGTACTTCAATACAATGGTCTCATGAGCTGCCTTACATGATTGAGATTCATCTGATGTAATCGGTGTTGTGTTTGTTGGGATCCGATGGATGATACATTATGATTAGTCTATCTATAAAGTTTGTGAAGTTATTGTTGCTGCAATCTTGTTATTCTTAATGCTTGTCACTAGGGCCCGAGTGGCATGATCTTAGATTTAAGCTCTATACTTATTGCTTAGATTGTATCTACAAGTTGTATGCACATGTCACTGTCCGGAACCAAAGGCCCCGAAGTGGCAAGAATCGGGACAACCGGAGGGGATGGCGGTGATGTGAGGATCACATGTTTTCACGGTGTGTTAATGCTTTGCTCCGGTACTCTATTAAAAGGAGTACCTTAATATCCAGTAGTTTCCCTTGAGGCCCGGCTGCCACCGGCTGGTAGGACAATAGATGTTGTGCAAGTTTCTCATTGCGAGCACGTACGACTATATACGGAAAACATGCCTACATAATTAATAAGCCTGATGTTCTTTCTTAATGCCTTATCAATCCTATCAATTGCCCAACTGTAATTTGTTCACCCAACACTTGTCACTTATTGGAGAGTTACCACTAGTGTAGATCGCTGGGAACCCCGGTCCATCTCTCATCATAATATACTTGTTCTACATGTCATTGGAAGTAGTATCAACTATCTTCTCGTGCCATTGCTCTCATATTGCTATTACTGCTGCCGTGGTACTGTTACTATTGCTCTCATATTACTGCTACTTTCACATCACCCCTGTTGCTAGTGCTTTTCCAGGTGCAGCTGAATTGACAACTCAGTTGTTAAGGCTTATAAGTATTCTTTACCTCCCCTTGTGTCGAATCAATAAATTTGGGTTATACTACCCTCGAAGACTGTTGCGATCCCCTATACTTGTGGGTCATCAATAGCATGCACACTGTCACCTTCATACTATTAAAGGAGGAATAGATCACATTAATACCATCATAGTAATAGTTAAGTTCATAATCTACAAGAGATCATAATCATAAACTACGCCAAGTACTACATGATGCACACACTGTCACCATTACATCATGAAGGAGGAATAGAGTACTTTAATAACATCACTAGAGTAGCACATAGATGAATAGTGATACAAAACACATTGCAATCATAAAGGGATATAAATAAGCACTTCACTATGCTATCCATAACAGTGAATAAGTATTCTGTGAAATATAGCCTAAGAGACCCACACGGTGCACACACTGTCACCTTTACACACGTGGGACAAGGAGTCTCCGGAGATCACATAAGTAAAATTCACTTGACTAGCATAACGACATCTAGATTACAATCATCATCATATGGATCTCAATCATGTAAGGCAGCTCATGAGATCATTGTATTGAAGTACATAGGAGAGAGATTAACCATATAGCTACCGGTACAGCCCTTAGCCTCGATGGAGAACTACTCCCTCCTCATGGGAGACAGCAGTGGTGATAAAGATGGCGGTGGTGTTGATAGAGATGCCTTCCGGGGGCACTTCCCCGTCCCGGCAGCGTGCCGGAACAGAGACTTCTATCCCCCAGATCTTGGCTTCGCGATGGCGGCGGCTCTGGAAGGTTTCTCGTACCGTGGCTTTTTCGTATAGGGTTTTCGCGACGGAGGCTTTAAGTAGGCGGAAGGGCGACGTCAGAAGGCTTGTGGGGCCACCAAACACTAGGGCGGCGCGACCCCTCCTGGGCCGCGCCGCCACCACGTGTGGGCCCCCTGTGGCCCCCCTCTGGTGACTCTCGGGTGTTCTGGAAGCTTCGTGGAATTCTAAGATGCTGGGCGTTGATTTCGTCCGATTCCGAGAATATTTCTTTACTAGGATTTCTGAAACCAAAAACAGCAGAAAACAGCAACTGGCCCTTTGGCATCTCGTCAATAGGTTAGTTCCGGAAAATGCATAATAATGACATAAAGTGTGAACAAAACATGTAAGTATTGTCATAAAACAAGCATGGAACATAAGAAATTATCGATACGTTGGAGACGTATCAGCATTACATAAACCAAAAGGCATACGTCTATAAGCATAAGTTCCATAGGGACAAGTGAAAGTGGTTTTCTCTTGATCTTTAGTTTTAACAGCAATTTGTGAAAACCCAGAATAACCATCAAGAAAGCAAAAATGAGTATTTTTAGACAACCTTTCTAACATTTGATCAATTAAAGGCAAAGGGTAATGATCTTTCTTAGTAACCTTATTAACTTTTCGATAATCAATGCACATTCTATACCCTACAACTACTCTTTGAGGGATGAGCTCATCATTATCATTAGGTACAACAGTCATTCCTCCTTTCTTAGGAACACAATGTACAGGACTAACCCATCTACTATCAGCAATAGGATATATAATACCAGCTTCAAGAAGTTTTAATACCTCATTTCTTACCACATCCTTCATCTTAGGAATTAGACGACACTGATGTTCAACAACAGTCTTTGCATCATCTTCCATATTAATGGCATGTTGGCAAATAGAGGGAGAAATCCCCTTCAAGTCATCAAGAGTGTAGCCAATAGCTCCTCGGTGTTTCTTCAATATTTCCAATAATCTTTCTTCCTCGAACTCTGAAAGCTTACAACTAATAATAACAGGATATATTTTCTTATCATCAATATGAGCATATTTAAGATTATCAGGCAATGGTTTTAAATCAAAAACAGGATCTTCCTTGGGTGGTGGTACTGTACCTAGATCTTCTACCGGTAAATCATGCTTAAGAATTGGTTGATGAAGGAAAATTTCATCAAGCTCATTTCTTTCTTCCCTAAAAACTTCACTCTCACTATTCTCCAAATGTTGCTGTAAAGGATTATTAGGAGCAAGAGCAATAGATGCACACTGTTCAACTCTAAAATCATTATTAGGTGAATCAGCTTTATAAGGAGTTTAGGCAAATTTAGAGAAATTAAACTCATAAGATTCACCAGCAAATTTAGTCAAAATTTTCTCTTTCTTGCAATCTATCACAGCTCCACAAGTATTTAGAAAAGGTCTACCAAAAATGATAGGACAATACTTACTAGCAGCAGAACCAAGTACCAAAAAGTCAGCAGGATATTTAATCTTACCACATAGAACTTCCACATCTCGAACAATACCAATTGGAGAGATAGTCTCTCTATTAGCTAGCCGAGTAACCACATCAATATCTTCAAGTTCACAAGAACCAATTTCATGCATGATCTCTGTGTAAAGCTCATAAGGAATAGCACTAATACTTGCACCAATATCACATAAACCATAATAGCAATGATCACCAATTCTAATAGAGAGCATAGGAACACTAGTTTTCCTAGACTTATTAGGATGCGAAACAATATTAGAAGCGTCTTCACAGAAAATAATATGACCATCTTCCACATTTTTAGTCACAAGATCTTTAACTATTGCAATAGCAGGTTCAACTTTTATTTGCTCTTCAGGTTCTATAGGTTTCTTTTCACTTTTATTAACCGCACTATTTATAACAGAATACTCCTTCATTTTAGCAGGGAAAGGAGTTTTTTCAATATAAGCATCAGGAATAACATGATCCACAGTTTCAATTACAACACATTTATTTATAGATGAATCAATTTTATCTTTATACGGTTCATGAAACTTATCAAAATTCTTCTTAGGCAATTCATAATGAGAGGCAAAAGCTTTATAAATATTTGCAGCGACTTGAGAATCAAGACCATAAGTAGCACTCATATTACGAAATTTATCAGTATCCATAAAAGCTTCAATGCATTTATAATAATAATTTATACCTGACACTCTATCTTTGTCGTTCTCCCATCCTTCAGTATTCTCCTCGATCCGATTAAGAAGGTCCCTCTTAAACTCTTCTTTGTTGCGTGTAAATGATCCAGAACAAGAAGTATCCAGCAAGGTCTTATCTTGAAAAGAAAGTCTTGCATAGAAATTATCAATGATAATATTACCAGGAAGCTCATGAATGGGGCATTTGAGCATTAAAGACTTCAATCTCCCCCAAGCTTGGGCAATAATCTCTCCATCATGAGGCCAGAAATTATATATGCGGCTCCGATCCTTGTGAATTTCACTTGGAGGATAGAATTTAGAATAAAACAGGGGCACAATATCATTCCATTCAAGAGAATCCCCATTATTCAGTAATTTATACCAATGCGCCGCTTTACCAGACAGCGATATAGAGAATAGCTTCTTCCTCACTTCATCCATAGCAATACCTGCACACTTGAATAAACCGCATAATTCATGTAAGAACAGTAAATTATCTCCAGGATGGACAGTTCCATCCCCTTCATAGCGGTTATCTGATACGTCTCCGACATATCGATAATTTCGTATGTTCCATGCTTGTTTTATGACAATACCTACATGTTTTGTTCATACTTTATATCGTTTTGATGCATTTTCCGGAACTAACCTATTGACGAGATGCCGAAGGGCCAGTTGCTGTTTTCTGCTGTTTTTGGTTTCAGAAATCCTAATAAGCAAATATTCTCGGAATTGGACGAAATCAACGCCCAGCATCTTAGAATTCCACGAAGCTTCCAGAACACCCGAGAGCCACCAGAGGGGGGCCCTATGGGCCCCACACATGTAGGCGGCGTGGCCCAGGCCCTGGCCGCGCCACCCTAGTGTGTCACCACCTCGTCACCCCTCCGACTCCGCCTCTTCGCCTATTTAAATGTCCCTGACCTAATCTTCGATACGGAAAAGCCACGGTACGAGAAACCTTCCAGAGCCGCCGCCATCGCGAAGCCAAGATCTGGGGGACAGGAGTCTCTGTTCCGGCACGCTGCCGGGACGGGGAAGTGCCCCCGGAAGGCATCTTCATCGACACCACCGCCATCTCCATCAACGCTGCTGTCTCCCATGAGGAGGGAGTAGTTCTCCATCGAGGGTAAGGGCTGTACCGGTTGCTATGTGGTTAATCTCTCTCTCCATGTACTTCAATACAATGATATCATGAGCTGCCTTACATGATTGAGATCCATATGATGAGCTTTGTAATCTAGATGTCGTTATGCTATTCAAGTGGATTTTACTTATGTGATCTCCGGAGACTCCTTGTCCCACGTGTGTAAAGGTGACAGTGTGTGCACCGTGTGGGTCTTTTAGGCTATATTTCACAGAATACTTATTCACTGAGTTATGATTTGAGTTGGATGTTATCTTGCCAGAGAGTAATTCAGAATAGCATAGTGAAGTGCTTATTTATATTCCTTTATGATTGCAATGAGCTTTCTATCACTATTAATATATGTGCTACTCTAGTGATGTTATTAAAGTACTCTATTCCTCCTTCATGATGTAATGGTGACAGTGTGTGCATCATGTAGTACTTGGCGTAGTTTATGATTATGATCTCTTGTAGATTATGAAGTTAACTATTACTATGATGGTATTGATGTGATCTATTCCTCCTTTCATAGTATGAAGGTGACATTGTGCATGCTATGTTAGTACTTGGTATAATTGTGTTGATCTATCATGCACTGTAAGGTTATTTAAATATGAATATCGAATGTTGTGGAGCTTGTTAACTCCGGCATTGAGGTGCTCTTGTAGCCCTACACAGCTAGTGGTGTTCATCATCCAACAAGAGAGTGTAGAGTGGTTTTATTATGTGATCAATGTTGAGAGTGTCCACTAGTGAAAGTATGATCCCTAGGCCTTGTTTCCAAATACTGCAATCATCGCTTGTTTACTGTTCTACTGCATCTATACTTCCTGCAATATCTCCCA
Source organism: Lolium perenne (assembly GCF_019359855.2). Lineage (NCBI taxonomy): Eukaryota > Viridiplantae > Streptophyta > Magnoliopsida > Poales > Poaceae > Lolium > Lolium perenne. The sequence continues at coordinate 371,673,001 of NC_067247.2, read as the reverse complement.
CATCAACTGCACGCCAGCAAGCACTTTTCTGGCGCCATTACTACTGCTCATATTCATTCATACCACCTGTATTTCACTATCTCTTCGCCGAACTAGTGCACCTATACATCTGACAAGTGTATTAGGTGTGTTGGGGACACAAGAGACTTCTTGTATTGTGGTTGCAGGGTTGCTTGAGAGGGATATCTTTGACCTCTTCCTCCCTGAGTTCGATAAACCTTGGGTGATCCACTTAAGGGAAACTTAATGCTGTTCTACAAACCTCTGCTCTTGGAGGCCCAACACTGTCTACAGGAATAGAAGCGCGCGTAGACATCAAGCACTTTTCTGGCGCCGTTGCCGGGGAGGAAAGGTAAAAGGCACTCACACTCTGGTCCCAGGTAACCAAACACTTTTCTGGTACCGTTGTGAGTGCTCGAAGCTATTTCCTTTAGATCCTGCAATTGCATCTTTTTGTTTCTTGTTTACACTAGTTAGGCATAATGGACAACAATGAGCTTCTTATTCTATTTCCTGATTTAAGACATGGATGGTTTGATGCGGAAATTAAAAAACCTATGGAACCTTATTTGCATGCTAGTAGTAATGATATTAGTATGAACGCTTTGAACACCATTGTTGCTAATACTATGGAAAATTCTAAGCTTGGGGAAGCTGGCTTTGATGAGCATGATATTTTTAGTCCCCCAAGAATTGAGGAGAAAATTTTCTTTGATGATACTTTGCCTCCTATTTATGATGATTATAATGATAGTGGTCTTTTGGTGCCACCTACTATGGAGAGTAAATTTTGTTATGATTATACTATGCCTCCTACACTTGATGAGAATAATGATGATAGCTACTTTATTGAATTTGCTCCCACTACAATTAATAAGAATGACTATGCTTATGTTGGGATTAGTAATTATTTTATGCATGAGACTCATGATAAGAATGCTTTATGTGATAGTTATATTGTTGAGTTTGCTCATGATGCTACTGAAACACCTCTCTATATGCTTAAAATCTTGAAGTTACACTTGTTTTATCTTTCTATGCTTGTTGCATTATGCTTCATGAACTTGTTTATTTACAAGATTCCCTTTCATAGGAAGTGGGTTAGGCTTAAATTTGTTTTGAATTTGCCTCTTAATGCTCTCTTTTGCTTCAAATATTATTTCTTGCGAGTGCATCATTAAAACTGCTGAGCCCATCTTAATGGCTATAAAGAAAGAACTTCTTGGGAGATAACCCATGTGTTTATTTTAATACAGTACCTTTATTTTATATTTGATTCTTGGAAGTTGTTACTACTGTAGCAACCTCTCCTTATCTTAGTTTTATTGCATTGTTGTGCAGAGTAAAGTCTCTAATCGAAGGTTCATACTAGATTTGGATTACTGCGCAGAAACAGATTTCTTGCTGTCACGAATTTGGGTTGAATTCTCTGTAGGTAACTCAGAAAATTATGCCAATTTACGTGCGTGATCCTCAGATATGTACGCAACTTTCATTAGTTTTGAGTTTTCTCATTTGAGGAAGTCTGGTGCCCCAGAAAAATACGTCTTTATGTACTGTTCTGTTTTGACAAATTCTGCCTTTTATTTCGCATTGCCTGTTTTGCTATGTTTGATGGATTTCTTTGTTCCATTAACTTTCAGTAGCTTTGTGCAATGTCCAGAAGTGTTAAGAATTATTGTGTCACCTCTGAACATGTGAATTTTTGGTTATGCACTAACCCTCTAATGAGTTTGTTTTAAGTTTGGTGTGGAGGAAGTTTTCAAGCACTAGTAGAAAATCTCTCATCAGTACCGGTTCCAGAGGGGCATTCGTACCGGTTGAGCAACCGGTACAAATTATCCGGCACTAAAGCCCCCCCCCCCCCCTTTCGTACCGGTTGCTTACGAACCGCTATAAAAGGGGCCTCCACGTGGGCCACCAGGAGAGCTCAGGGCCAAGGAGCTTTGGTACCGGTTGGTAATACGAACCGGTACCAAAGGTTCCCACCCGCGGCAGGGAATTTGCCCAAATCTCTGCCGCGGCAGAGAATTGGATTTTTAGGTTTTTTGGAGGGGTTTAGGGATATCGGTTTATTTCATATCGCGTCGATGCACCAGAAACGCATTTGGGTTTAGGTAGTACATGATGATCAAGATAATGCATAGCAAGTTGGTGCATATAATATAACACACATGTAATTGCATAAGATCGCAAATTAAGTAGCACTATGTATGAAGATCGATCTTCATGCATAGTGGTACTCTCCGAGGCGTACTCTATTTATGTCTATTACATGTAGCATAGTGGTACTCTTAGAGTCAACTATATATGTAACATGTACATCTTCATTCATAGTGGTACTCTGCGAATGGTGGTATGACGTCCCGAAGGAAAAATCCCGCCAATTCCTCGCCTATTGCTATGAAGCGGTCATCGATTGAGAGCTTGTTCCGCTTTCTTGCCAACTATAAAAGAATAAGATACAAATGAATACATGAAACAACTATTACCGAAACTCAGAACAACTTATGATAAGAAAACAAATTTGTGAAGATTGTTTTTGTACCTCTTTATTTCTTTCATTATTCGTTCTCTCGCTGACAATTCTGCGGATGTACTCGCAAACGAAGAATCCACAGAGATCGGTCCCTTCTGGTTGTTGCGGGCATTTCTTTACAAGAATATAATTCAATCAAACAATAGTCAAGTATGATAATTAAATGTGTGTGGACCTAGGTAGTACTACTTACTTTCGCCTTCCATCGCAGCTTCGGTGTCCATTCACGTGACGTATCTTCCTTGATGAAAGTTTCCCATACGCTGCTCGACAAAAGAAAATGCATAAAAGAGTCATCAATTAGTTCATAGCAGGAAATTAACGAAACAAACCGATAAGAATTAAAATTACCTTCTGAGCATTAAATAACAAGACAAGTATAGTTCCGATTTTTTGCTTAGTGAGTCATAGACTTCAACTTCTCCAATTTCCAAATTGATGACGAGAAGAATAAAGTGAAACCTACGCACGTTTCAATATGTAGTGTCATATATATAAGTCATTAGTTAAAATTTTGACATACGGTGAGCAAAATATAATGTGTTATAAGATAGTAAGACTCACTCGAAGTTGTAAGGCCAAATTATTAGCTTTTTGTCACGTTGTCGCTTCAAAAACCTTAGCAAAGTCTGCGGTGTATCCTTGTTATAGAGGGGATTCTCTATGGTTTTAACATGCATTGTGTGCGGGTCAATGAACCCAATGTCTGTGATATCGTCCCTTTTGCATTCGAGCATCTTCGATCTGCATAATATAGCGCACAAAAGATTATAATCTGCAGACAATGAACGAGCTGAGCTAAAGACTTCTCAAATTAAATAAACAAATCACTTACAGACAATAGCAACTGATGATTGATTTGTCGAGGGCCCGGAGATTGTATAACTGAAAGACTTCGGCGAAGTCAACGTTCACACAGTACTCCTGGAAGTAGTGCTCCTCCCTAACTCGCACCATGATAGTCTCGATCCCTTCCTTTGAGGCCTTAAGGTACCACGAATGCAAGTTACGCATACATGTTGGTACCTTCCTGAGATTCTCGACCAAATCTTTCCCTTGAACAAACTGATATGCTCGTTCAGCGAAGGCGTAATCAGTTGCGTCTTGTCGAGAACTTTGAACGGTCTTCCCGTCAAACACCTTGAGAGGGGCGACCGATTGAACGGGTTGTTGTTCGAGCTGGTAGACACTGTGTATCCCTTTTATCTCTCTGATACCCGATTGAACGGGTTTTGTCGCCTCGATCATCTTGTCATACGAGCTTTCAATAGAACGCGCATAGTCAGATGGCGGCGATGGTACAGGGTCATATAGATTGTCAACGGTACGCACAACTTTCACCGGATCTAGTGTCTTCTCGAAAGGTATCTCTGGCACTTTCGGTGCAAACCATTTCTTCAACTCGGCCTGAACGGCCTCCGCGTTTTCCTCTGGAGTTTTTTCCCAAGGTAACTTCTCAGTAGGCGGCAGTTGTTTCTCCTTTCTAGCTTTCTTCCTAGGCGGCGTACCGTTCCGCTTAACGGACGCTGTCTTACGTCGCGGAGGATCTCGAGATGGTGGACTCACGCTGGGGTCCCTCTCAGGTAGGTGTGGACTTGGCTGCTCACCAGGACTGCCACCAGGAGGAGTCGATGGCATTTGCTGCTCATGTGTAGGAGTCGGTGGCCTTTGCAAAAGGACGACGTACTTCTTCAGCCATAGGGCGAAACCGTGCTTGATATCGGCCAGTGTCCTCTCATCTTCACCTCTAGGAATATCAAGCTCCACTGTTTCTAAACCCGGAACAACTTCATCCACCCCGACACGAACACAGCCAGGTGGAATGGGCATATGATGGTGCATTGCTCCATCTTCACTTGGGTACACATAGCCGACCGCCACCTTAACGGACGCGGTCTTGAATAACATATGTAGCTCGCAATCTGTCTTCTCCGTGACATAATCCACGGGGTAGCTTCCTCCACATCCGTCAAGATGCGAGGAACCGACACTGCTTCTTCGCTGAGATGGGGCAGCATCGGCTTGTGGATCCTGTAGAAACAGCGGCTGATCAGGTGCCCTCTGATTTCTCTCAAGAGCCTCCACCCTAGTTAACAATTCCGTTACAATGTCGGCGTCCTTCTTCTTCTTTCGTGAACGGCTTCTATAAGTGTCAGCGCTGTCCGGCCACGCTTCCTTCATGGTGACACACAGGCGAGCTCGTACCCGTCCAACATGTTCAGGGTTCCCCAGAGCGAGTGTCAGCTCGTCATTCTCTCGATCGGGAATGTACTCTCCCTTTCTGACCTTTTCAATTGCATCTACAAGCTTCGGTACAATTGCCTCAATTTTTTCCTTCCATTTTCCCTTCGCAACGATCAGCCCTGTCTTTGGTTCCAACCCTGCCCCATGAGCGAACAACCAGAACTTGGACCGTTCGGGCCAGTCCCATGTCTGTGGAGTGATTCCATGATCAATCAGTTTATTCTCAAACGCTGTCCACTTCGGAATGGCACTCTTGTAGCCACCTGACCCCAAATGATGCGGAAGTTTCTTCTTTGCAGCATTTTCAGTATTTTTCTTCGATCGGGACACAAAAGTAGACGATTTCTTATACTCCTTAAATGCGGCCCAGTGATCTTTTATCTTCACTAGATTATCATCGAATACTGGATCTTCATTCTTATATTTGTCCCATAGATTTTTCTTACAGGTCTGGAATTGTATGGCCATCTTCTTCAATGTCGATTCCTTGACTTTTTTCTTCTGGCCTTCCGTCATGTCTTCCGGTAGGCTGAACTTTGTCAGTAGCGTGTCCCAAAGAAATGTTTTCATCGTCTCGTTGACATAACTAGCACCACTCTCCGCATTCTTCGGCTTATGCCACTCTTGAATGCTGATCGGTACATGATCCCTAACAAGAACTCCGGCTTGACTTGTAAATTTGCGGCAAAACTCTTTGGGATGCTCTGGTTCACCATTAGCCTTGAATGCCATGAGGGCTAACCTGCCCTCGCCCTTTAGCACCCGCGTCGGGCCTCGTTTTGATCTAACAGACTTGCTCGATGATCCAGAAGGCTAAAAGAAAAAAATTATTCGTTAATAAGTGCAATACAAATAAATGAATGCATCTAGGGATGAACATATAGACTAATTGATACATAGATATACACCTCGCCGGAGTTTGTGATGGACACTTCGTTGTCTCTTCTAATTTGTTCAGACTCAAGTCCCTCGCCGAAATAATTCAGAAAGTCTTGGAACTCGTTGTCATCTCCATCGTCGGGTTCCGGACCACGGGCACTCTCATAGATCAATTTCTGCACCGCTTCTTCCCCCTCCTCATCTCTGACGAAGGTGCCATCCTCCATACCTCAATGTCACTGCAAAATTAAGAAAGCAATTAGAAAACAATTCAAATGAAGAAAACAATAACCCTAACCCTAACACTCGGCGCTACTCGTCTCGCTCTTCTCTCTTTTTCTCGACCCTAACCCTAACACTCGGCGCGCTCTTCTCTCTATGTCGCGGTGGCACCGCCACGTACTCGGCACTGCTACGGACCCTAACCCTAACACTCGGCGCTCCTCCTCTCGCTCTTCTCTCTTTTTCTCGACCCTAACAGTGAGAAACACCTTTTTTCAGTGAAGCAAGAGGTAGTAGCAAACATTTTTAGTCTTCACATTATACGATGAAGAGAATTAGATATATCCAACATAAAAAGTAGAGCTATATTGACACGAAACGCCTTGTTTTACCTACCATATCAACGTCTCTATCCAGGTTATAATTCAAATGAGAAGTAAGAGTAACTTGCCGGTGCATAACATCTAGGTATAGAAGAGTTGACAGTTATTAGGTGTGTAAAAAAGAAAAACCTGAATGGCGATGTGATTACTGAAGATTGAAGAAAACAAGAAATGACCTTCTGTCCACCAACACCACCGACCGGAGCTCACAATTGTTAAAACTGTATACAACCAAGCCAAAGATAGCCACATGTTATTGCGATGATGAAATCAACCATGGTGTGAACATTTTAAGGTATGTACTGTTTATACTAGCCTATGGTTCCAAGTTTCGATGGATACATATTGCAACTATTGTGCTCTCACAGCAACAGAAGTTTGCACTATATGGTGTGTGTTGCGCTCCCGCACGTGGCATGCCTGCTGCTGAGGCCTCGACCGTGACTTTCCACGTACGCACGTGACGCCAAGACTGACCCGGCCAGGTTATGCACCGGCGATGGCGTCGAAGCCTAAGCCCAAACATCGCGCACCCTAAGGGCGTGGGCATGCAGCAGCGTTGGCGCGAGCGTGGCGACGGCGTACGGCGTCTGCGACGACGTCGGCGGGCGGCGTCGGCCTACGCATTTCATCGAACACCCTAAGGGCGTGGGCATGCAGCAGCGTTGGCGCGAGCGTGGCGACGGCGTCTGGGCGTCTGCGGTGCAGCGTCGGCGAGGCGGCGTCGGCTGGGCGGCATCAGCGAAGCGGCGTCTGTGGGCGGCGTCGGAGGGGCGGCGTCGGCGAGGACGTCGAGAGGGGCGTCGGTGAGGTCGCGGCGAGGCGTGCGCGTGAGCGGGGGAGGGAAAGAAGGGCCGGGCCGGAGGACTTACCTGCGGCGCCGGGGAGCGGGCGGCGGCCGACGGCGAGGCTGCGACGGTGAGGCTGCGACGGCGTGGTCTCTGCGAGGCTGCGACGGCGCGGCGTGGTCTCTGCGTGGCGCGCGCGCGGAGAAGGATTTGGGGGAAATTGCCCCGCGCCTAAGTCATAACTAGGGTGAAGACCCTTTGGTACCGGTTGGTACCACCAACCGGTACGAAAGGCCTTTCGTACCGGTTGGTGATACCAACCGGTACCAAATGTATTTTTTTTGTTTTCTTTTTCTTTTGTTGTTTTCTTTTCTTTTGCTGTTTTCTTTTCTGTTTCTTTTTCTTTTCTTTTTCTTTTCTGTTTCTTTTCTTTTTCTATTTTTTATTTTCTATTTCTTATTTACTGTTTCTTTTTCTTTTCTTTTCTTTTTTCCTTTATGTTCATTTTTCTGTTTCTTATTTACTGTTTCTTTTTCTTTTCTTTTTCTTTTTCTTTTCTGTTTCTTTTTCTTTTCTTTTCTTTTCTATTTCTTATTTTCTATTTCTTTTTCTATTTCTTATTTTCTATTTCTATTTCTTATTTTCTGTTTCTTTTTCTTTTTCTTTTCTGTTTCTTTTTCTTTTTCCTTTATGTTCATTTTCGCGTGGGAAAATTTCCCGCCACTACGCCGCGCGTGGGAGAAAAAAGGCGGGAAAGAAAGGGCCGGAATAAATTTTTATTACGATTGAACTCGAATTAAAAGTACATAGCTTAACTGAAAATTAAAGAAACAGCCAGATTCTACTGTTGGAGTCATTCAGTCATACTCGTGCCTAGCCCTGTAGTAGTCGCCACTGTAGTCGTCGTAGTCGCCGTCATCATCGTCGCTGGCATCGGGGTCGCGGTACTCGAACGTCGGCGGGTGAGCACGCGTGGGCTGGGACTGAGGGTAGCGCAGGCGGGGGCCACGGTAGGCCATGACGCCCTGGAGAGTCTGGTCGCGCCACCACAGCCGACGGCCGGCCTCGTTGAAGTTCGAAGGAGGCGGGCCGCCCTCCTCGTGCCTGGCAAGCGCCCTCTCACGCCGATTGATGAAGAAGCTTTCCCAAGTCGGGTTGTAGTCGGGATGCCACTGGGGATTCCTCCGCTGCTCTGGCGTGAGCTCGAAGTAGTAGTGGTTCGTGATGGCCATCTCGCGCACCACACCTAGAGGGACTGGAGGGACCGGTACGCCTCCGACGCTTAGCAACCAGCCGGTCGGGACGCGGTAGCCCGGCGGGCAGGGGTAGTTCGAGGCGCAAAGCGCCTCCGCCTCCCCGGGGGTGAGAGATACGATGGAAGCCATGGGAGAGAATGATGAGGTTTGCAGATATGAGTCTAGATGTGATATGTAAATGGTGGCCAAGTCTGCATATATATAGTGAAAAAATGGCGGGAAGACAGAGGCGGGAACCGGTGGAAACCGCGGGAAGAAAATAGGCGGGAAGACAGAGGCAAACCTTTAGTACCGGTTGGTGGGTGCAACCGGTACTAAAGCTGTCGGCAGGATAAGGACGCCCTGCTCGATGAGATAAAGTATGTAGCGCACGACGCCCTGTCGGTGGGATAAGGACGCGTGGGTAACCTCTAGTACCGGTTGGTGGGTGCAACCGGTACTAAAGCTGTCGGCAGGATAATGACGCCCTGCTCAATGAGCTAAAGTGTGTACCGCACGACGCCCTGTCGGTGGGATAAGGACGCGTGGGAAACATTTAGTACCGGCTGGTGGGTGCAACCGGTACCAAAGCTATCGGCGGGATAAGGACGCCCTTCTCGATGAGCTAAAGTGTGTAGTGCACGACGCCCTGTCGGTGGGATAAGGACGCGTGGGAAACATTTAGTACCGGCTGGTGGGTGCAACCGGTACTAAAGCTGTCGGCAGGATAAGGACGCCCTGCTCGAACCGGTGCTAAAGATGGGGGGGGCTAAATCTGGGGGAGGCTTATCTGGTGTTTGCCTTATCTGGGGTGGTTTCATCTGGGGGGAGGGGATTATCTGGAGACACACACCGCTATATATAGCCCCTCCAGTGAGAGTAGAGAGAACAAAGAGAGAAGATGCAACGACCAAGAAGGAAAGAGCCTCTCCGGCGGAGTTTCTCGAAGATGTCTTAGATGGACGGCCGTCTTAGACATCTTCGGAAGCTCCGCCCGAGTAACTCTTCCCGCAAGCAAGTTAGGAGTCCCGCTCGCAAGCTGCTAGTATACACCCAACAAACAGAAGCTCCAGGGAGCTGGTATATTACCCGACGATGGCGACCTCGAAGGAAACAGCCTCTCCGGCGGAGTTTCTCGAAGATGTCTTAGATGGACGGCCGTCTTAGACATCTTCGGAAGCTCCGCCCGAGTAACTCTTCCCGCAAGCAAGCTAGGAGTCCCGCTCGCAATCTGCTAGTATACACCCAACAAACAGAAGCTCCAGGGAGCTGGTATATAACCCGACGACGGCGACCTCGAAGGAAAGAGCCTCTCCGGCGGAGTTTCTCGAAGATGTCTTAGATGGACGGCCGTCTTAGACATCTTCGGAAGCTCCGCCCGAGTAACTCTTCCCGCAAGTCCCGCTCGGAAGCCTCGGAATTTTTTTCCTGCAAGCCAACCATCTCCATTGTTAATATCTTACATACAGTAACATCATTGCACAAAAGTGATTTCCATATTGAGATACACAAGTTCTGATCCCTATATCTAGCTAGTCTTCTGAGTTTTCTTCGTCTGTTTCCCTTTCTTCTGACTGCGACGCAACCATGGACAATCTTCATTATTTAAGATGATGCTTGGGTCAATTTTTACCTTGAAGGGTGGAATATCATCAAACTTATTATAATCTTCTGACATGTCTGTCTTGTCCTCTACTCCCACGATGTTTCTTTTTCCTGAAAGAACTATGTGCCTCTTTGGCTCAACGTATGATGTGTCCTCTTGCCTTTCTTTTCTTTTTTTCGGTTTGCTAGACATGTCCTTCACATAAAAAACCTGAGCCACCTCACTGGCTAGGACGAATGGTTCGGTGTCGTACCATAGATTCTTGAGATCCACTGTAGTCATTCCGTACCGCGGGTCTACCTGTACTCCGTCTTTCAGGTTGAACCATTTGCACCGGAACAAAGGGACCTTGAAATTAGGTCCATAGTCAAGTTCCCATATCTCCTCTATGTACCCATAATATGTGACCTTGTTCCCATTGTCATCTTTTGCATCAAAGCGGACACCACTGTTTTGGTTGGTGCTCTTTTTGTCTTGGGCGAACGTGTAAAATGTGTTCCCATTAATCTCGTACCCTTGAAAAGTCGATATAGTCGAAGATGGTTGCTTGGCCAACAAGTACAGCTGCTCGTCATCAGTGACATTCATGAGACGTGTTTGCAACCAACCGCCAAAAGTCTTCATATGTTCTCCAGCAATCCAATCTTCACGTTGCTCCGGGTATTTAGAGCATAAGATATCCTTGTGTTCCTCTTTGTACGGAGCCACCAAGATGGAATTATGTAGAACTGTGTAGTGTGCTTGAGTGAAAGAATGTCCGTCCATACACGTTCTTGATTTCTTTCCTAGCGTGCCTTTTCCACGCAGTCTCCCCTCATAGCGCGATTCAGGAACATCGATCGGCTTAAGGTCAGGAATAAAGTCAACACAAAACTCAATGACCTCCTCTGTTCCATAGCCCTTAGAGATGCTTCCTTCTGGCCTAGCACGGTTATGAACGTACTTCTTTAAGACTCCCATGAATCTCTCAAAGGGGAACATGTTGTGTAGAAATACAGGACCGAGAACGCCAATCTCTTCGACCAGGTGAACTAGGAGATGTGTCATAATATTGAAGAAGGATGGTGGGAACACCAACTCGAAGCTGACTAGACATTGGACCACATCCTTCTGTAAATTTTGTAGAGTAAGTGGATTGATCACCTTCTGAGAAATTGCATTGAGGAACGCACATAGCTTCACAATGGGTACTCGAACATTTTCCGGCAGAAGCCCCCTCAATGCAACCGGAAGTAATTGTGTCATAATCACGTGGCAGTCATGAGACTTTAGGTTTTGAAACTTTTTCTCCGACATGTTTATTATTCCCTTTATATTCGACGAGAAGCCAGACGGGACCTTGATGCTACTCAGGACTTCAAAAAAGATCTCCTTCTCCTCTTTGGTAAGAGCGTAGCTGGCAGGACCTTGATACTTCTCTGGATTCAGGTTGTTTCCTTCGTGGATACTTTGCTGGTCCTGCCGTGCATCCGGTGTATCTTTTGTCTTCCCATACACGCCCAAGAAGTTTAGCAGGTTCACGCAAAGATTTTTCGTCACGTGCATCACGTCGATTGCAGAGTGAACCTCTAAGAATTTCCAAGAGGGTAGCTCCCAAAATATCGACTTCTTCTTCCACATGGGTACGTGTCCGTCAACATCATGCGGAACAGTTGTCCGCCGGGACCCTTTCCAAAGATCACTTTTAAATCCTTGACCATATCATATATAACTTCCCCGATAGGGCGGGTAGGCTTCGTTCGGTTATCTGCCTCACCTCCGAAATGCTTTCCTCTCTTTCTTACGTGATGTTGTTTTGGAAGAAATCGACGATGCCCCTGGTACACATTCTTGTTTCCCAAATAATTACTGTCAGTCTCACCTAAACAGTGTGTGCATGCATTGTATCCCTTGTTTGACTACCCTGAAATGTTACCAAGAGCAGGCCAATGATTGATGGTTACAAATAACAACGCTCGTAGGTTAAATTCCTTTTGTTCGTGCTCATCCCACACAGGTACACCTTCGTCACGCCACACCTCTAAAAGGTCTTCAACCAAGTGCCTCGGGTACACATCAATGTCGTTGCCGGGTTGCTTCGGGCCCTGGATGAGCACTGGCATCATAATGAACTTCCGCTTCATGCACAACCAAGGAGGAAGGTTATAGATACATAGAGTCACTGGCCAGGTGCTATGACTGGAGCTCTGCTCCCCGAAAGGATTAAAGCCATCTGTACTTAGACCAAATCTTAAGTTCCTTGCGTCATCTGAAAATGACTTGAACTCTCTGTCGATTTTTCTCCACTGCGACCCGTCAGCGGGTGTCTCAGCATCACATCTTTCTTAAGGTACTCTTTTTGCCATCGCAACAAATTGGCATGCTCTTTGTTCTGGAACAAACATTTCAAGCCGTGGTATTATAGGAGCATACCACATCACCTTCGCAGAACCCTCTTCCTGGGGTGGACTCACCCTCAACATCGCCAGGGTCATCTCGCCTGATCTTATACCTCAATGCACTACATACCGGGCATGCATTCAAATTCTCGTACTCCCCGCGGTAGAGGATGCAGTCATTGATGCATGCATGTATCTTCTGCACCTCTAATCCTAGAGGGCAGACAACCTTCTTTGCTTCGTACGTGCTAGAGGGCAACACGTTCTCCCCTGGAAGCATCTTCTTTATTATTTTCAGCAACTTTTCAAATCCCTTGTCGAAGTACCATTCTCTGCCTTCCATCGCAGCAATTCCAGCGTGGTACCCAGCTTTTTCGACCATTTTCGCAATTTGGGTACAACAGTTTGTTGTGATCCTCTAACATTTTCTCCAACTTCAACCTCTCCTTTTCATTTCCGCGGTTCATCTTCGCATCAAGAATGGCCCGACCCAAATCGTCATCCGGGTCATCAAAAATCGGCTCATCGAAAATGGGCTCTTCTTCAGCTTCGTCTTCCCCCATTCTGCTACCACCGTCTTCAGTGAATAAGGGATAGTTGTCACTATCCTCTTCTTCTTCATTGTCTTCCAATATAACCCCTCTTTCTCCGTGCTTGGTCCAACAATTATAGCTGGGCATGAAACCGTTCTCCAGCAGGTGGACGTGAAGGGTCTTCGAGGTAGAGTAATCCTTCATATTCTTACAGGAACTACATGGACAATACATGAAACCATTCGACCGCTTTGTTTGCCTCAGCCACGTTGAGAAAATAATGCATGCCAGTAATGAACTCGGGATGGCACCGGTCACCGTACATCCATTGTCGACTCATCTGCATTTTATATGTATATCAAAAATCATTAAATACACAACATCATGGATATATGAGTGACCAACTTAATTAATATTCAAGTTCATCACATAAAACTAATTGTTTTTTATAAAAAATAAGAGGGGCTCACCGAGGTGGTACCGTGCCGGCTAGGGGACGACGCTGGCGATCGACAGCGGTAAGGACAGGGATGATACTAATTAAAACCTACAAAACATACCATAATTTCAGCTCAAATTGCATATAAAAAAATAAAATCACTAACTTAGGCATTTCATCGAACACCTTGCTTGCACTACAAAAATAGTACGAGTTAAAAGTACCAAAGAACTGAGCTAAATTAGGAACGCCGGAAGGAAGGATGATATTGCTAACCCTTGGATAGATGTGTGCCGTTAATCTTGTTAAAATGGTGGAGAAAAATAAAGATTATTGGAGTGTGAGAGGTGCAAAATATTTGGAAATGTGAGAGGAGAAGTGAGAATGAGATATGCAGGGAGCTCGGGCGCTGCCGCGCGCTCATATAGGGCACAAACCCTTTAGTACCGGTTCCTTACACGAACCGGTACTAAAGGTGCAACCCTGGCCCCACCACCGCCTGGAAATCGGGCCCAAACCCTTTAATACCGGTTCGTGTTACGAACCGGTATTAAAGGTCCATAACGAACCGGTATTGATGTCCCACGCACGGAACCGGTATTAATGCCACCTTTAGTACCGGTTCGTAAGGGAACCGGTACTAAAGGCTTAGATGGATGAGAGGTTTTCTACTAGTGAAGGGTCAAGAGAGGAGGATGATACAATATGATCAAGAAGAGTGAAAAGTCTAAGCTTGGGGATGCCCCCGTGGTTCATCCCTGCATATATATTTCAAAAAGACTCAAGCATCTAAGCTTGGGGATGCCCAAGGCATCCCCTTCTTCATCGACAACTTATCAGGTCACTTCTCTTGAAACTATATTTTTATTCGATAACATCTTATGTACTTTACTTGGAGCGTCTGTGTGTTTTTATTTTCGTTTTTGTTATTTTCATTCTCTGAATAAATGCTTGTGTGGGAGAGAGACACGCTCTGCTGGTTCATATGAACACATGTGTTCTTAGCTTTTAATGTTCATGGCGAAGGTTGAAACTGCTTCGTTAATTCTTATATGGTTGGAAACAGAAAATGCTACATGTGGTAATTGGTATAATCTCTTGAATAATTTGATACTTGGCAATTGTTGTGCTCATATAGATCATGTTTAAGCTCTTGCATCATGTACTTTGCACCCATTAATGAATAACTACATAGAGCTTGCTAAAATTTGGTTTGCATGATTGGTTTCTCTAGAGTCTAGATATTTTCTGGTAAGGGTTTGAACAACAAGGAAGACAGTGTAGAGTCTTATAATGCTTGCAATATGTTTTTATGTAAGTTTTGCTGTACCGGTTCATACTTGTGTTTGCTTCAAACAACCTTGCTAGCCTAAGCCTTGTATTGAGAGGGAATACTTCTCGTGCATCCAAAATCCTTGAGCCAAAAATTGTGCCATTTGTGTCCACCATACCTACCTACTACATGGTATTTTCTGCCATTCCAAGTAAATACTTCGTGTGCTACCTTTAAACAATTCAAAATGCTTCTTAATTTGTGTCAATGTTTTATAGCTCATGAGGAAGTATGTGGTGTTTTATCTTTCAATCTTGTTGGGCAACTTTCACCAATGGACTAGTGGCTTCATCCGCTTATCCAATAATTTTGCAAAAAGAGCTACCGTGGGGTTCCCAGTCCCAAATTAATTAACCTTCATAATTTTACAAAAATAGACACTCCTCCATGGTATGTGATTGTTGGAAGGCACCCGAGGATTCGGTTAGCCATGGCTTGAGAAAGCAAAGGTGGGGAGGAGTGTCATCTAAATAAAACTAAAATAAAAAGGCACTCCTTCATGGTATGAGATTGTTGGCAGGCACCCGAGGATTCGGTTAGCCATGGTTTGTGAAAGCAAAGGTTGGAAGGAGTGCCACCCAAAAATAAAAATGTTTAATGGGAGCCGCTCTTTGAAGGTTTGTCTGGCAAAGGGGTTAGAGTACCCACTACCATTCGTTGACAACAACAAACACCTCTCAAAATTTTACTTTTATGCTCTCTATATGATTTTAAAACTTGAAAAGCTCTAGCACATGATTTATCCCTGCTTCCCTCTGTGAAGGGCCATTCTTCTACTTTTATGTTGAGTCAGTTTACCTACTTCTTTCTTAGAAGCAAACACTCGTGTTAACTGTGCATTGATTCTTACATACTTGCATATTTGCATTCATCATATTACTTTATGTTGACAATATCCATGAGATATACATGTTGAAGCTGAAAGCAACCGCTGAAACTTAATCTTCCTTTGTGTTGCTTCAATGCCTTTATTTAGAATCTATTGCTTTATGAGTTAACTCTTATGCAAGACTTATTGATGCTTGTCTTGAAAGTACTATTCATGAAAAGTCTTTGCTATATGGTTCAGTTGTTTAATCATTGTCTTTACCATTGCTTTGAATCACTTCATTCATGCTTTACAATAGTATGATTAAGATTATGTTGTTAGCATGTCACTTCAGAAATTATCTTTGTTATCGTTTACCTACTCGGGACGAGTAGGAACTAAGCTTGGGGATGCTGATACGTCTCCGACGTATCGATAATTTCTTATGTTCCAAGCTTGTTTTATGACAATACCTACATGTTTTGTTCATACTTTATATCGTTTTGATGCATTTTCCGGAACTAACCTATTGACGAGATGCCAAAGGGCCAGTTGCTGTTTTCTGCTATTTTTGGTTTCAGAAATCCTAGTAAGGAAATATTCTCGGAATTGGACGAAATCAACGCCCAGCATCTTAGAATTCCACGAAGCTTCCAGAACACTCGAGAGCCACCAGAGGGGGGCCCTGTGGGCCCCACACATGTAGGCCGCGCGGCCCTGGCCCTGGCCGCGCCACCCTAGTGGGTCACCACCTCGTCAGCCCTCCGACTCCGCCTCTTCGCCTATTTAAAGGTCCCCGACCTAAATCTTCGATACGGAAAAGCCACGGTACGAGAAACCTTCCAGAGCCGCCACCATCGCGAAGCCAAGATCTGGGGGACAGGAGTCTCTGTTCCGGCACGCTGCCGGGACGGGGAAGTGCCCCCGGAAGGCATCTTCATCGACACCACCGCCATCTCCATCAATGCTGCTGTCTCCCATGAGGAGGGAGTAGTTCTCCATCGAGGCTAAGGGCTGTACCGGTAGCTATGTGGTTAATCTCTCTCTCCATGTACTTCAATACAATGATCTCATGAGCTGCCTTACATGATTGAGATCCATATGATGAGCTTTGTAATCTAGATGTCGTTATGCTATTCAAGTGGATTTTACTTATGTGATCTCCGGAGACTCCTTGTCCCACGTGTGTAAAGGTGACAGTGTGTGCACCGTGTGGGTCTCTTAGGCTATATTTCACAGAATACTTATTCACTGAGTTATGATTTGAGTTGGATGTTATCTTGCCAGAGAGTAATTCAGAATAGCATAGTGAAGTGCTTATTTATATTCCTTTATGATTGCAATGAGCTTTGTATCACTATTAATATATGTGCTACTCTAGTGATGTTATTAAAGTACTCTATTTCTCCTTCATGATGTAATGGTGACAGTGTGTGCATCATGTAGTACTTGGCGTAGTTTATGATTATGATCTTTTGTAGATTATGAAGTTAACTATTACTATGATGTTATTAATGTGATCTATTCCTCCTTTCATAGTATGAAGGTGACAGTGTGCATGGTATGTTAGTACTTGGTATAATTGTGTTGATCTATCATGCACTCTAAGGTTATTTAAATATGAATATCGAATGTTGTGGAGCTTGTTAACTCCGGCATTGAGGTGCTCTTGTAGCCCTACACAGCTAGTGGTGTTCATCATCCAACAAGAGAGTGTAGAGTGGTTTTATTATGTGATCAATGTTGAGAGTGTCCACTAGTGAAAGTATGATCCCTAGGCCTTGTTTCCAAATACTGCAATCATCGCTTGTTTACTGTTCTACTGCATCTGTACTTCCTGCAATATCTCCCACATCAACTGCACGCCAGCAAGCACTTTTCTGGCGCCGTTACTACTGCTCATATTCATTCATACCACCTGTATTTCACTATCTCTTTGCCGAAATAGTGCACCTATACATCTGACAAGTGTATTAGGTGTGTTGGGGACACAAGAGACTTCTTGTATTGTGGTTGCAGGGTTGCTTGAGAGGGATATCTTTGACCTCTTCCTCCCTGATTTCGATAAACCTTGGGTGATCCACTTATGGGAAACTTGTTGCTGTTCTACAAACCTCTGCTCTTGGAGGCCCAACACTGTCTACAGGAATAGAAGCGCGCGTAGACATCATTATCCACAACATGTTCAATAATTTTCATAGGTATTTTGTATGGAACATCTTCCTCACATGGCGCCTCATCCACTACCTTTGCAGTAGTAGTAGATTTGCCAAATAAAAATTCAAGAAAAGATCTCTCCATAATGAATTATAGCAGCAGGCAGAAATAAAATCAGCACTAACAGTAAAAGTTTCCCTTACCAATTCCACTTACCAATAGCGCTTCACTCCCCGGCAACGGCGCCAGAAAATAGTCTTGATGACCTACAAGTATAGGGGGTGTATCGTAGTATTTTCGATAAGTAAGAATGCCGATCCCAACGAGGAGCAGAAGGTGTTGACAAGCAGTTTCGATGAAGGATTCACTGTAAATGCTCACAGACAAGTATTCAGGGGGTTTTAGTGTAGCAGATGAATAAAGTACGAGTAAGTAAAGTGCGAGAGAAATAATTGCAGCGAGTGGCCCAATCCTTTTTAGCACAAAGTACAAGCCGGTTTGTTTACTTATAATGACCAAACGTTCTTGAGGACACACGGGAATTTAGTCTAGTGCTTTCGCTTCATATAGCTGATTAATCTTCATTGTTTTGATAAGTGTTGTGTGGGTGAACCTATGCTAATGCATCGCCCTTCCTAGGACTAATACATACTTGTGATTATACCCCTTGCAAGCATCCGCAACTACAAGAAAGTAATTAAGATAAATGTAACCATAGCCTTAAACTCTGAGATCCTGCTATCCCTCCTGCATCGATATACCAACGGGTGTTTAGGTTTCTGTCACTCCGGCAACCCCGCAATTGGCAAACGAATACAAGATGTATTCCCCTAGGCCCATAAAGGTGAAGTATCATGTAGTCGACGTTCACATGACACCACTAGAAGAATAACACCACAAATTAAATATCATAACATTGAATATTACCCAACATAATTCACTACTAACATTTAGACTTCACGCATGTCCTCAAGAACTTAACGAACTACTCACGAGACATCATATGGAACATGATCAGAGGTGATATGATGATGAATAACAATCTGAACATAAACCTTGATTCAATGGTTTCACTCAATAGCATCAATAACAAGTAGAAATCAGTACCGGGAGAGTTTCCCCTATCAAACAATCAAGATCCAACCCTAATTGTTACAACGGTGACGAGGTGCAGCGGTGGAGATGGCGGTGATGATGATGGAGATGATGACGATGGTGATGGAGATGATATCCAGCTCGATGTCGGTGACGATGCCATCGATTTCCCCCTCCGGGAGGGAATTTCCCCGGCAGATTTTAGCCTGCCGGAGAGCTCTTTTGTCTCTGGTGTTTTCCGCCCCGCAGAGGCGGCTGTGACTCTTCGCGACTATCCTCTGGAGCTTAGGTTTTCGGGACGAAGAAGTACGCGGAGGAGAGGAGGCCAGAGGGGGCTATGGGCCCCCTCCCCACATGACGGCGCGGCCAGGGCAGGGCCCGCGCCGGCCTGTGAGGGGGGCCCATGGCGGCCCTCCTCGGCTCCCCCTTTTGGCTCCCTTCGTCTTCTGGAAAAATAGGATTTTTCATATAAATTCCGTCAATTGTTGATCTTCCGAAATATTGCATTCTGACAGCGCTTTTTCCAGCAGAATCCTGACTCCGGTGCGCGATCCTCCAAAAATCATGAAACATGCAAAATAGATGAAATAACATAAGTATTACCTCTAAATATGAAATATATCAATGAATAACAGTAAATTATGATATAAAATAGTGATGCAAAATGGACGTATCAGGCCTATATATGTAGGGTTTAATTAGGGCTAGGGTTAGGGTTAGTGTTAATTAGGGTATAGGGTCTAGGGTTTAGGGTTTAGTGTTTAGGGTTTAGGGTTTAGGGTTTAGGGTTTAGTGTTTAGGGTTTCTGGGTTTAGGGTTTAGTGTTTAGTGTTTAGGGTGTTTAGGGATTAGGGTTTTAGGGTTTTATGGTTTAAGGTTTAGGGATCATCGATCGAGTGCGCACACACATTATTAGAGGCACCCGCCTTAATTTGCGCATAAAGTGCATGCGTATATATATAAGTGTGTTTCTTGGCCACCAACGATATATAGATCGAGAGATAGAGATTGAAATCCCCAAGAATATGTTCAAATATACGCACACACATGAATTATTAGACGCACCCGCGCCTTTGCGCATAAAGTGCATGCGTATATATATAAGTGTGCTTCTTGGCCACCAACGATATATAGATCGAGAGAGAGAGATTGATATATATATATCCCCAAGAATATGTCAAATATATATTGAAATATATGCACGAATGATATGCAAGGTATGCCATGCGCGCATGCACACTAATTATATATATATATTATGAGACTACTTAATCAAATGTGTTTTCATTCGAGATCGAGAACTTGTCAAAATTCAAGTTAATTAATTTATCAACGCTGATTAGTTGGTCGACTACTTGATGCGCAATTAAGTGTCGTTGGCCTATATATATATGTAGGGTTTAATTAGGGTTTAGGGTTTAGGGTTAGCTAGCTAGGGTTTTAGGGTTAGGGTTAGGGTTAATTAGGGTTTAGGGTTTGCGGTTTAGTGTTTAGGGTTTAGGGTGTAGCTAGGGTTAGGGATTAGGGTTTAGTGTTCAGGGTTTAGGGTTTAGGGTTTAGGGTGTAGTGTTTAGGGTTTAGGGTCTAGGGTTTAGGGTTTAGTGTTTAGGGTGTTTAGGGTGTACGTTTAGGGTATAATTAGGGATTAGGGATTAGGGTTTTAGGGTTTAAGGTTTAGGGATCATCGATTGAGTGCACACACACATTATTAGAGGCACCCGCGCCTTTGCGCATAAAGTGCATGCGTATATATAAGTGTGTTTCTTGGCCACCAACGATATATAGATCTAGAGAGAGATTGAAATATATTTAGGGTTTATGGTTTAGGGTTTAGGGTTTATGGTCTAGGGTTAGGGTTTAGGGTTTAGGGTTTAGGGTTTAGTGTTTAGGGTTTAGGGTTTAGGGTGTAGTGTTTAGGGTTTAGGGTTTAGGGTTTAGTGTTTAGGGTGTTTAGGGTGTACGTTTAGCGTATAATTAGGGATTAGGGATTAGGGTTTTAGGGTTTAAGGTTTAGGGATCATCGATCGAGTGCACACACACATTATTAGAGGCACCTGCGCCTTTGCGCATAAAGTGCATGCGTATATATATATATATATAAGTGTGTTTCTTGGCCACCAACGATATATAGATCGAGAGAGAGAGAGATTGATATATATACATATCCCCAAGAATATGTTCAAATATATATTGAAATATATGCACGAATGATATGCAAGGTATGCCATGTGCGCATGCACACTAATTATATATATATATATATTATGAGACTACTTAATCAAATGTGTTTTCATTCGAGATCGAGAACTTGTCAAAATTCAAGTTAATTAATTTATTAGCGCTAATTAGTTGGTCGCCTGCTTGATGCGCAATTAAGTGTCGGTGGACTATATATGTAGGGTTTAATTAGGGCTAGGGTTAGGGTTAGTTTTAATTAGGGTATAGGGTCTAGGGTTTAGGGTTTAGTGTTTAGGGTTTAGGGTTTAGGGTTTAGTATTTAGGGTTTTTGGGTTTAGGGTTTAGTGTTTAGGGTTTAGGGTGTTTAGGGATTAGGGTTTTAGGGTTTTATGGTTTAAGGTTTAGGGATCATCGATCGAGTGCGCACACACATTATTAGAGGCACCCGCCTTAATTTGCGCATAAAGTGCATGCGTATATGTAAGTGTGTTTCTTGGCCACCAACGATATATAGATCGAGAGATAGAGATTGAAATCCCCAAGAATATGTTCAAATATACGCACACACATGAATTATTAGACGCACCCGCGCCTTTGCGCATAAACTGCATGCGTATATATATAAGTGTGCTTCTTGGCCACTAACGATATATAGATCGAGAGAGAGATTGATATATATACATATCCCCAAGAATATGTTCAAATATATATTGAAATATATGCACGAATGATATGCAAGGTATGCCATGCGCGCATGCACACTAATTATATATATATATATATATATATATATATTATGAGACTACTTAATCAAATGTGTTTTCATTCGAGATCGAGAACTTGTCAAAATTCAAGTTAATTAATTTATCAGCGCTAATTAGTTGGTCGCCTGCTTGATGCGCAATTAAGTGTCGTTGGCCTATATATGTAGGGTTTAATTAGGGCTAGGGTTAGGGTTAGTGTTAATTAGGGTATAGGGTCTAGGGTTTAGGGTTTAGTGTTTAGGGTTTAGTGTTTAGCTTTTAGGGTTTAGGGTTTAGTGTTTAGGGTTTTTGGGTTTAGTGTTTAGGGTGATTAGGGATTAGGGTTTTAGGGTTTTATGGTTTAAGGTTTAGGGATCATTGATACGTCTCCGACATATCGATAATTTCTTATGTTCCATGCCACATTATTGATGTTATCTACATGTTTTATGCACACTTTATGTCATATTCGTGCATTTTCTGGAACTAACCTATTAACAAGATGCCGAAGTGCCGATTCTGTTTCTGCTGTTTTGGTTTCAGTAAATCCTAGTAACGAAATATTCTCGGAATCGGACGAAATCGACGCCCAAGTTCCTATTTTCACCGGAAGCATCCAGAACACCGGGAAGGACCGGAGGGGGCACTGGGCCCCCAGACCATAGGCCGGCGCGGCCCAGGCCCTGGCCGCGCCGCCCTATGGTGTCGTCGCCCCTTCGACCCTCCTGCGCCGCCTCTTCGCCTATATAAAGCCCCTGGATCGAAAACCCTGAGACGTTCGACGAAAACCACAGAAACCTTCAGAGCCGCCGCCATCGCGAGGCCAAGATCTGGGGGACAGGAGTCTCTGTTCCTGCACGCTGCCGGAGCGGGGAAGTGCCCTCGGAAGGCTTCTCCATCGACACCGCTGCCATCTCCACCGCCATCTTCATCACCGCTGCTGCTCCCATGAGGAGGGAGTAGTTCTCCATCGAGGCTCGGGGCTATACCGGTAGCTATGTGGTTCATCTCTCTCATATGTGCTTCAATACAATAATCTCATGAGCTGCTTTACATGATTGAGATTCATATGATGATGCTTGTAATCTAGATGTCATTATGCTAGTCAAGTGAGTTTTACTTATGTGATCTCCGGAGACTCCTTGTCCCACGTGTGTAAAGGTGACAGTGTGTGCACCGTGTGGGTCTCTTAGGCTATATTTCACAGAATACTTATTCACTGTTGAATGGCATAGTGAGGTGCTTATTTATATCTCTTTATGATTGCAATGTATTTGTATCACAATTTATCTATGTGCTACTCTAGCAATGTTATTAAAGTAGTCTATTCCTCCTGCACGATGTAATGGTGACAGTGTGTGCATCCGTGTTAGTACTTGGTTTATGCTATGATCATGATCTCTTGTAGATTGCGAAGTTAACTATTGCTATGATAGTATTGATGTGATCTATTCCTCCTACATATGCATGAAGGTGACAGTGTGCATGCTATGTTAGTACTTGGTTTAGTCTTTTGATCTATCTTACACTATAAGGTTACTTAAATATGAACAAATTGTGGAGCTTGTTAACTCCGGCATTGAGGGTTCGTGTAATCCTACGCAATGCGTTCATCATCCAACAAAAGTGTAGAGTATGCATTTATCTATTCTGTTATGTGATCAATGTTGAGAGTGTCCACTAGTGAAAGTCTAATCCCTAGGCCTTGTTCCTAAATACTGCTGCGTTACTACTGCTTGTTTCTTTGTTTCTTGTGTTACTACTGCTGCAATACTACCACCATCAACTACACGCCAGCAAGCTATTTTCTGGCACCGTTGCTACTGCTCATATATATTCATACCACCTGTATTTCACTATCTCTTCGCCGAACTAGTGCACCTATTAGGTGTGTTGGGGACACAAGAGACTTCTTGCTTTGTGGTTGCAGGGTTGCATGAGAGGGATATCTTTGACCTCTTCCTCCCTGAGTTCGATAAACCTTGGGTGATCCACTTAAGGGAAAACTTGCTGCTGTTCTACAAACCTCTGCTCTTGGAGGCCCAACACTGTCTACAGGAAAAGGAGGGGGAAGTAGACATCAAGCTATTTTCTGGCGCCGTTGCCGGGGAGGAAAGGTAAAAGGTACTCACACTCCGGACCTCGGCTACTAAGCTATTTCCCGGCACTGTAAGTACTCGAAGCTATTTCCTTTAGATCCTGCAATTGCAACTTTTTGTTTCTTGTTTACACTAGTTTGGCATAATGGACAAGAATGATCTTCTTATTCTATTTCCTGATTTAAAACATGGATTGTTTGATGCGAAAATTAAAAAACCTATGGAATCTTATTTGCATGCTGGTAGTAATATTAGTATGAACGCTTTGAACACCATTGTTGATAATGATATAGAAAGTTCTAAGCTTGGGGAAGCTGGTTTTCATGATCTTTTTAGTCCCCCAAGCATTGAGGAGAAAATTTTCTTTGATGATACTTTGCCTCCCATTTATGATGATTATAATGATATTGGTCTTTTAGTGCCGCCTACTATGGAGAGTAATTTTTATGATGATAATACTATGCCTCCTACACTTGATGAGAATAATAATGATAGCTACTTTGTTGAATTTGCTCCCACTACAACTAATAAAATTGATTATGCTTATGTGGAGAGTAATAATTTTATGCATGACACTCATGATAAGAATGCTTTGTGTGATAGTTACATTGTTGATTTTGCTCATGATGCTACTGAAAGTTATTATGAGAGAGGAAAATATGGTTGTAGAAATTTTCATGTTACTAAAACACCTCTCTATGTGCTGAAATTTTTGAAACTACACTTGTTTTATCTTCCTATGCTTGTTACTTTGCTCTTTATGAACTTGTTTATTTACAAGATTCCTATGCATAGGAAGCATGTTAGACTTAAATGTGTTTTGAATTTGCCTCTTGATGCTCTCTTTTGCTTCAAATACAATTTCTTGCGAGTGCATCATTAAAACTGCTGAGCCCATCTTAATGGCTATAAAGAAAAGAACTTCTTGGGAGATAACCCATGTGTTATTTTGCTACAGTATTTTGTTTTATATTTGTATCTTGGAAGTTGTTTACTACTGTAGCAACCTCTCCTTATCTTAGTTTTGTGTTTTGTTGTGCCAAGTAAAGTCTTTGATAGAAAAGTAAGTACTAGATTTGGATTACTGCGCAGTTCCAGATTTCTTTGCTGTCACGAATCTGGGTCTACCTCCCTGTAGGTAGCTCATAAAATTAAGCCAATTTACGTGCATGATCCTCAGATATGTACGCAACTTTCATTCAATTTGGGCATTTTCATTTGAGCAAGTCTGGTGCTATTTTAAAATTCGTCAGTACGAACTGTTCTGTTTTGACAGATTCTGCCTTTTATTTCGCATTGCCTCTTTTGCTATGTTGGATGAATTTCTTTGATCCATTAATGTCCAGTAGCTTTATGCAATGTCCAGAAGTGTTAAGAATGATTGTTTCACATCTGAATATGTTAATTTTTATTGTGCACTAACCCTCTAATGAGTTGTTTCGAGTTTGGTGTGGAGGAAGTTTGAACAACAAGGAAGACGGTGTAGAGTCTTATAATGTTTTCGATATGTCTTTTATGTGAGTTTTGCTGCACCGGTTCATCCTTGTGTTTGTTTCAAATTAAGCCTTGCTAGCCTAAACCTTGTATCGAGAGGGAATACTTCTCATGCATCCAAAATACTTGAGCCAACCACTATGCCATTTGTGTCCACCATACCTACCTACTACATGGTATTTTCCGCCATTCCAAAGTAAATTGCTTGAGTGCTACCTTTAAACAATTCAAAATTTATCACCTCTGATTTGTGTCAATGTTTTATAGCTCATGAGGAAGTATGTGGTGTTTATCTTTCAATCTTGTTGGGCAACTTTCACCAATGGACTAGTGGCTTCATCCGCTTATCCAATAATTTTGCAAAAAGAGCTGGCAATGGGATTCCCAGTCCAAAATTAATTAACAAAAATAGACACTCCTCCATGGTATGTGATTGTTGGACGGCACCCGAAGGATTCGGTTAGCCATGGCTTGTGTAAGCAAAGGTTGGGGGGAGTGTCATCATCATAATAAAACTAAAATAAAAAGGCACTCCTTCATGGTATGAGATTGTTGGCAGGCACCCGAGGATTCGGTTAGCCATGGTTTGTGAAAGAAAGGTTGGAAGGAGTGCCACCCAAAATAAAATAAAATGGGAGCCGCTCTTTGAAGGTTTGTCTGGCAAGGGGGTTAGAGTACCCGCTACCATTCGTTGAGAACAACATACACCTCTCAAAACTTTATTTTTATGCTCTCTTTATGTTTTCAAAATAAAAGCTCTAGCACAAATATAGCAATCGATGCTTTTCCTCTATGGAGGACCATTCTTTTACTTTCATTGTTGAGTCAGTTCACCTATTTCTCTCCACCTCAAGAAGCAAACACTTGTGTGAACTGTGCATTGATTCCTACATATTTGCTTATTGCACTTATTATATTACTCTATGTTGACAATATCCATGAGATATACATGTTACAAGTTGAAAGCAACCGCTGAAACTTAATCTTCCTTTGTGTTGCTTCAATGCCTTTACTATGAATTATTGCTTTATGAGTTAACTCTTATGCAAGACTTATTGATGCTTGTCTTGAAGTGCTATTCATGAAAAGTCTTTGCTTTATGATTCACTTGTTTACTCATGTCATATACATTGTTTTGATCGCTGCATTCACTACATATGCTTTACAAATAGTATGATCAAGATTATGATGGCATGTCACTCCAGAAATTATCTGTGTTATCGTTTTACCTGCTCGGGACAAGCAGAACTAAGCTTGGGGATGCTGATACGTCTCCGACGTATCGATAATTTCTTATGTTCCATGCCACATTATTGATGTTATCTACATGTTTTATGCACACTTTATGTCATATTCATGCATTTTCTGGAACTAACCTATTAACAAGATGCCGAAGTGCCGGTTCTGTTTTCTGCTGTTTTGGTTTCAGACATCCTAGAAACCAAATATTCTCGGCATCGCACGAAATCAACGCCCAAGTTCCTATTTTCACCGGAAGCATCCGGAACACCCGGGAAGGACCGGAGGGGGCATCGGGCCCCAGGACCATAGGCCGGCGCGGCCCAGGGCCTGGCCGCGCCGCCCTATGGTGTCATCGCCCCTTCGACCCTCTGCGCCGCCTCTTCGCCTATATAAAGCCCCTGGATCGAAAACCCACGAGACGTTCGACGAAAACCACGAAACCTTCCGGAGCCGCCGCCATCGCGAGGCCAAGATCTGGGGGACAGGAGTCTCTGTTCCGGCACGCTGCCGGAGCGGGGAAGTGCCCCCGGAAGGCTTCTCCATCGACACCGCTGCCATCTCCACCGCCATCTTCATCACCGCTGCTGCTCCCATGAGGAGGGAGTAGTTCTCCATCGAGGCTCGGGGCTGTACCGGTAGCTATGTGGTTCATCTCTCTCATATGTGCTTCAATACAATAATCTCGTGAGCTGCTTTACATGATTGAGATTCATATGATGATATATGCTTGTAATCTAGATGTCATTATGCTAGTCAAGTGAGTTTTACTTATGTGATCTCCGGAGACTCCTTGTCCCACGTGTGTAAAGGTGATAGTGTGTGCACCGTGTGGGTCTCTTAGGCTATATTTCACAGAATACTTATTCACTGTTGAATGGCATAGTGAGGTGCTTATTTATATCTCTTTATGATTGCAATGTATTTGTATCACAATTTATCTATGTGCTACTCTAGCAATGTTATTAAAGTAGTCTATTCCTCCTGCACGATGTAATGGTGACAGTGTGTGCATCCGTGTTAGTACTTGGTTTATGCTACGATCATGATCTCTTGTAGATTGCGAAGTTAACTATTGCTATGATAGTATTGATGTGATCTATTCCTCCTACATATGCATGAAGGTGACAGTGTGCATGCTATGTTAGTACTTGGTTTCGTCTTTTGATCTATCTTACACTATAAGGTTACTTAAATATGAACAAATTGTGGAGCTTGTTAACTCCGGCATTGAGGGTTCGTGTAATCCTACGCAATGCGTTCATCATCCAACAAAAGTGTAGAATATGCATTTATCTATTCTGTTATGTGATCAATGTTGAGAGTGTCCACTAGTGAAAGTCTAATCCCTAGGCCTTGTTCCTAAATACTGCTGCGTTACTACTGCTTGTTTCTTGTTTCTTGTGTTACTACTGCTGCAATACTACCACCATCAACTACACGCCAAGAAGCTATTTTACGGCACCGTTGCTACTGCTCATATATATTCATACCACCTGTATTTCACTATCTCTTCGCCGAACTAGTGCACCTATTAGGTGTGTTGGGGACACAAGAGACTTCTTGCTTTGTGGTTGCAGGGTTG
Organism: Lolium perenne; assembly: GCF_019359855.2. Lineage (NCBI taxonomy): Eukaryota > Viridiplantae > Streptophyta > Magnoliopsida > Poales > Poaceae > Lolium > Lolium perenne. Next base: position 371,645,024 of record NC_067247.2, on the reverse strand, counting down.
CATGAGAGGGATATCTTTGACCTCTTCCTCCCTGAGTTCGATAAACCTTGGGTGATCCACTTAAGGGAAAACTTGCTGCTGTTCTACAAACCTCTGCTCTTGGAGGCCCAACACTGTCTACAGGAAAAGGAGGGGGAAGTAGACATCAATCATCGATCGAGTGCGCACACACATTATTAGAGGCACCCGCCTTAATTTGCGCATAAAGTGCATGCGTATATATATAAGTATGTTTCTTGGCCACCAACGATATATAGATTGAGAGATAGAGATTGAAATCCCCAAGAATATGTTCAAATATACGCACACACATGAATTATTAGAGGCACCCGCGCCTTTGCGCATAAAGTGCATGCATATGTGTGTTGTTCTGGCCACCAACGATAGATCGAGAGAGAGAGAGAGAGAGAGATTGAAATCCCCAAGAATTAGAGGACCCCCTTGCACAAGTGTTGGCCATCTATATATAATATGAATCCCAATAATGTTCATACATGATAGGGCATATGTGTGAAGCAAATTTTTTTCGAGAACTTGTAAAGATTCAAATTTATCAGTGCTAATGGAAACTAGTGCACATTAGAGGGACCCCCTTGCACACGTGTTGGCCATCTATGTATAGTTTGAATCCCAATAATGTTCATACATGATAGGCTATATGTGAATCAGTTTTTTCTTCCAAGAACTTGTCAAGATTCAAATTTATCGGTGCTAATGGAAACTAGTGCGCACTAGACGAGCCCCTTGCGCAAGTGCTGGCCATTACATATAGTTTAAATCTCAAGAATGTTCATACATGATAGTCCATATGTGCAAAGGAATTTTTTTCCCCGTGAACTTGTCAAAATTCAAGTTTATCGGTGCAAATGGAAACTAGTCCAAAAAATTACATAGAGGTCCAAAAGAACTAGACAACAACTAATAGGACCTGCAACTTTACAAAAAGGACCCCAAAACATATAGAAGAAAATCAATCGAGCCCTTCTGGACCGCACATCAGATCTCTGCTCCGCATCCTTTCCAGCAACTCCGTCGCCGGGGACGCACCACTTGGGACGGTTTCGCCGGTAGTCGCCAGGACGAAGGAGAAGAAGGGCCTCAGCAACGGCATATTGGCTCTGAGAAGGGCCGCTGAAAGGCCAAGATGTTCACGGGCAAGACGGATGACGCCGTTGTATGCCCCGAGCTTGTGAACGTTAGCAGCTTGACTTCCCCATTGGCCAGATCTGAAGCACTGACCAAAGCAAGCCTCACCGTTAGCGCCATCACCTTGATGGCACCAGATTGGGGTTTTGCCGGCAAGATCCACCAGATCTGATCCGCCAGATTCACCATAGTCCAGATCTGAAGCCGATGACGAGATCCTCGACTCCATTGCGCCATTCTGCTCATGGGAAACACTGGATCTAAGCTTACAACAACACTAACTCCCTTGGATCCAAATTAGCTGACTCAACTTTGCTTATCTAAATATGGGTGTATCCACACATGTTTTTACTCTAGATACATACACGTCTAAGGATAGTTGAATCAATTAATTTAGTTCGGAGGGTGTACGATATACAGAGAGAAGTCGGCCTCGTCTCCGGCCGGCGAGGCCGCCGGAGAGAAGGGGGAGAGGAGCCGGGGGAGTGGGAGAGACTCGAGAGAGAAAGAGAAGAGGAAGAAATGAGAGCTGCCTGGGGAAGAACATTATTTTTGTCGTTCTGCTCGTAGCTTGAAACTAAAAATTTCGGCCGAGCGCCAAATCATCCCGCCGCATCCATTCGAAAATCCCGTGACCAGTTTTACCCTTTTAACCCTGGTCCGGAAGCTACAACCCACCGACCATGGAGGGCTCTTTCGGTAACAATGAAATATCTTGCCTAGATCCCGAACCCTCCCCACAGGCCCACACCCACCCACCAACCATTCGCCCCATTACCTCAAAAAATACTCTCACACGCCAAAGCTCTGACTCTCTACAGTACTAGATCTGCTTCGCCGCCGGCATACTCCTCCATAGCGTAGCCTTGATCGTGTTGGCTGTCCACCCACCTGATCCGCTCCCCCGCCACCCTCGCCACCGAAGGATCTGCTTCACCGCCGACCATGCCACCGACGGATCTGCTTCACCGCCGACCTCGCCACCAATGGATCTGCTTCACCGCCGACCTCGCCACCGACGGATCTGCTTCACCGCCGACCTCATCCACAGCGTAGCAATCAACGCCTTTCCTGTCGACGCACCAGATCCTCTCCAACGGAACCGGCTCTACTTCTCCGCGGCCCCCCTCCACAGAAGCCGATCTATTCCACCGACTACCTCGGCGCAGCGGCTGTATCAACTTCACCGAATCCCTTGCCAGCCAACCAGATCTGCTTCACTAACGCGTACTTCTACTGAAACAGGGTTGACTCATCGTCTCCCGCATTCGCCGCCACTGGAATGCAAGTTGCCGCCCCCGTCCACCCCGCTGCAGCTTGGTTAGTACGCTGGCCCGTTAGATCGCGGTGTTTCTTTAGCCATGTTTTGTGTAGTTATTTGCAGATCTCATATGCCATTAACTTTGTTGACGTGTTACTTCGCATGAAGTTCATTTAAATATTGTACAGTACAAAAGCATTATCCGGTCGCTACCATCCTGTTCATTCTACTGACACGTGTGTGCATCCACATATTTATAGCCTTATACCCATTCATTTGCTGTCAACTGTTTTTGTACTGCATGCTATTCCTTTTATAGTCATGCTATGGGCATTTCCAATCTGGTTGTTCTTATACCACGTCATTAGCTCACCGCTAGCCGCTAGATGTTTTCCCGTGCCTGCTATTCTCACACTGCTTTTATAATCATGCTATGTGCATTTCCAATCTGCTTGCTCTTATACCTCGTCTTTAGCTTATAGCTATTTTTTTTCCATGAATGCTCCTGTCGCACAGCTTGTATAGTTATTGCTACGTGCATGTCTTGTCTTTGTATTATCGGTCACTAACTTGTCAATGTTATTTTTCCTAGGGATTGATCATGCGAACCACTTATTAGAATATCCAACATTAACAACGGGGACGCTAGGGAAGGTTGGAATCTGAGTTCTTGGTTGGTAACTCTGGCAGTTTACTTCCGTTATTCTCTATAACCTATATGCTTGTTCCTTATGCAAGAGATTAACACTTGGAACCCTGCCATAGCAATGCCATCCATGCTTTACTATGTTTCTGCCTATTTGATATGCTTGTCTTGGAGCAACTGCGAAGGTGATTTGAACCTGACATTTGGTCATTCTTAATGCCAGTTTACTTTATGTGGAAAACCTTGGCATTACCCTACTCTAAATCTGAATGTCTGAAATTTGTATCTCATGCAAAGCAACATCTAGTTGGTTTTAATCTGATATCTGGTAAATATTGGCTTATTCATTTGGCAGCTCAAGTTTTTTGTTATTTGAAACCAGCGGAATTGGTCTTAAATGTGATATCTAAACACAGATTAAGGACAATGGAGCAGGAGGATTAGAATTTCACTTGATGGCTGAACCTAAAATGATAGGCATGTCGACCACGACTAGTGCACGCAAGAGAAGGACCTGCAACGAGCCAGTATGTGCTTAGTACATGCATCTTATCTTATCTTGTGCTTATTTCTGCTACATGCTGTTATCTGATCTCTACATTGTGTAATACATTTTTGAATAGTTAATTGTTGTAACTATGTTTGCAATATTACCAGAATGCAGTTTTAGTGAAGCCGTCATGATTAGAAGATACTCGCCAAAGCGACCCTGTGCAACATTATGATGTAAGTCTGCTTAGTATAAGTTCCATACATTGTCTTATTTATGCAACTTGTTATTATCTTATATCTACATTGCATAATAAATGTTTGAATAGTTCACTGTTGTAAATATGTTTGCAATATTACTAGAATGCAGTTGTAATTAAGAAGTCCTTAGTAGAAGATAGAGCGCAAAAAAGGTTCCGGGGTGAGCATATGCAACGATATAATGTAAGTCTGTGCTTAGTACTTGTGACTATCTCATATCGACAATGCTTAATACATGTTTGCATATTTCATCGTTTAACTCTTTTTGCATTATTATCAGAATGCAGTTATGATGAAGCAATCTTCATCAGAAGAGAGGCCCACAAAAAGTTCTGATCTTTCTTCTGATGCATCCTCTCATAGCCGTCAACCAAGACCATTCTTTTCATCAAACAGTAAATATCTCAAGGCTATACTTTATAAAAGACATGGTATTGCTGCTTTAAGATCTGTAGCTGATATGTTGACCAAGAGTACACAAGATTCAATCAAGGCGATTACCAAATGTCAACGTGTTATTGATGATGCTAATAGAAGTCTTCAATGATTCTATGTAATTTTTTATTTGGGCACCTTAATTGCCTTGTAATTTTCCTGTTATTTTATTTGTGTATGTAATTGTGTGTATCATTAATATCAGATTGTAGGCTCATGAAATTTAATGCAATTTGACTAGTCAAACAACCAGGGCCCTACAACAGATTGGGCCGGCCTATTTACAGTAGTGTGGGACCCACTTTCATTTTGGACCGGCTCACTTACATATTGGGCCGCCCCGTTAACACGATACTGGGCCCACCTGCTTATTGGGCCGACCCACTATCTTGTTGGGCCGGCCCACTTGCTATATGGTGGACCCCACATACTAAATGGGCCGGCCCTTTAACAGGCAAGTGGGACCCACCTGTGTTTTTGGCCTGGCCCACTTTCTTGTTGGGCCAGCCCACTGGCTATGTGGTGGACCCCACATACTAAATGGGCCGGCCCTTTAACAGGAAAGTGGGACCCACCTGTGTTTTTGGCCCGGCCTACTATCTTGCTGGGTCGGCCAACTGGCTATGTGGTGGACCCCACATACTAAATGGGCCGGTCCTTTAACAGGAAAGTGGGACCCACCCCTGTTTTTGGCCCGGCCCACTATCTTGCTGGGCCGGCCCACTTGCTATATGGTGGACCCCACATACTAAATGGGCCGGCCCTTTAACAGGAAAGTGGGACCCACCCGTGTTTTTGGCCCGGCCCACTTTTTTGTTGGGCCAGCCCATTTGATCTATTGTGGACCCCACGTACTAAATGGGCCGGCCCGGTAGCAGGAAAATGGGACCCACAGGCTAATTGGGCCGGCCCAATAACTTCTTGGGCCGGCCCACTTGCTTTAAGGTGGACCCCACTTGTAAAATGGGCCGGCCCGATAACAGGAAAGTGGGTCTCACATGTCTTGTGGGTCGGCCTTTTTGCCCGTTGACCGGTCAGACGAGTGCATTCGGCCCGGCCCACGTGCTTAGTGGGCCGGCCCATTAATGTTTTGACCAGTCAACCTTAGAGGTTAGGCCCGGCTGTCACATCCCGAAATTTTTCAAATTTCGAATGTAAAATAAAATAAAATTTAATGATTGATTAATTGAACTTGATTGAATTTTCACAAGGAATTAAAACTTTTGTGTTTATTAAAAAGGTTTTTTTTAAATAGAGTTTTCATAAATCTTGGTTTTCAAAATATTTTCCAACGATACCCTATTTTGTTCGGAGGTTTTGAAAATTATAAAATTATTATTTTGAGAAAATATTAAACCCTAAAAAGGCACTATAGCCACATAGACATGTATGTCAAATTTTGGTTTTATAAAGTTTATATTGTTGTCCTAAATTTGGTCTCATATTGAAATATTTTTCATGATGAATCCAACGGTACCTTATTTGCCTTTTTCTGATTAATTTTGATCCTCCAAAAGTGTATTTTAATTTTCTAGATTAAAAAAAACGAAACTGAACTGAACCAGACCGGACCGAACTGGCCCAGTCCAGCAAGAGCAGTCCAGCCCAGGCCCAACATGATATCTCTCCTTTTTTTTCTCTTTACTTCCATCTTGGACCGAACCAGAAAGAAGTGGCCCATGAAGACCGAACCGACCAGGTCGTCTCCCACCTAGACACGACGTTCACGTACGTGAGCACGTTCATGGCAGTTTACCTTCCCTTCCTTCCCTCTTCAATTCTAGTGGACGTTTTCACTCACCATCAATGCGAAAGTTATTCCAAATTCTTCGGAGAATCCGTTCAGGGAACTTATTTTGAGCATTAAGGTTCCAATCGCTCTAATCTCGCCGGTGCTGCTCCGAATGCCATTCGTTGGCATACACCTCCCGATCTCCCTTCTCAGTCCATCTCAATACGAACCGAGGAGAGCACCGTGTGTTTCTTGTTCTTCTCCACCAATTTCATTTACAAAGTTTCTTCCGATGAGCTCTGTACAGCTCGTACCAACCATGCCAACCTCACCCATAAAATCGAGTTCACCGTCGGACCTTGTCGTGCACGGTAATCACCTCGACGTTTTTCTGCACCAGAAGAATTCCCTTGTCAAGGGCTACCTCCAGGACATGACGGTGCATCAAGTTGTCGTTGTTGGCCGGGACGTCTTCGGAGTTCATCGACCTGGTACATCGCGTACATGAATCTCTGGCTGGATTCCTTTTACTTGTGCACTCCTCTCATCGTGGCCTCTCCAGGACATGATGGTTCAAGATTTTGTCACGGTTGAGCGCGCCCACCGGCACCACCGATCAGCGCGGCCGTTCCAAGATGATTTCATCGCCACTAAAACAGTGCCGTCCGTTTTGGCCACCGAAGTACTCCTCACATCTTTGTGTATCTCTTGATTTCTATTCACGTATAAATCATACAGTGCATCGAGCTCCGCAAAGACGTCTTACGCCGGCCGCGCCCTATCGTCGTTGCAGGACTCAGTCAAGCATGTCGTCCTCACTCTCGACTTTCCTACGTCGAGCAGCACCCCTTCGACTATTTTCACGTTGCCAAGGAACCACCGGAGCAGCATCGGCGAGGACACCCGGAGCAGCGCCGCCGATTTGCTCAACGTCCTCGACTGCCACCGCTGGTAACGATATTGTCTTTTTTTTTTTTTTCGAGAGTACGCCAAAGGCGTACCATATCTTTATAGAAGGCAGAGGTTTGAATACAAGAACGGCACCACTCGCTACAAGCAACGAGGGTAACCCCACACACACCGGCTACAGACGAAACAACCACAACACAAAGCACCTGCCCTAAGCAAAGAACCAAGCCACGTCTCGACCGACGCCAGCACCTCCGTAGAAGAACAACTCCGGCAAGGCCTTCCTCATCAACGCACCATCCGAAGGAGATCAATGGCGGGACTTGGTCGGACCCAAGAAGACGATATTGTCACTGATAGCGTAAAGTGTGTAGTGTAAAGTTCAGAGGATATAAGTGAGATCCGTTAGATCTAAATCTGCTAGCCCAAGCAACCGAACCGGTTCACACTTTTTTTTTCCCGATCGATCAAGTGCGGATCTTGCTAGCTAACTCTCATATGCAAACTTTGAAATTTTATAACAATAGATCTAGAACCCCGTTTTAGATGATTTCTCTGTTGTTAAATTCGTAATTATATTCTCTACAACTTTCGTGTAGGAAGTTTTTCCATCCAAACAACTTGTTCGGATAATTTTTCGGACACCACTAGAATTCTAACCGCGTATTGTAAAATCCATACCTTGAGTTCTACAAGTCGGTTTTCGACAAACTTTATACCGTTGGAATCAATAAAATGCCTAGATCATTCTGGAAATTTTACATGTCTAATTCGCACACTTTGTTTCACACTATTTCTATGGTCCGCAATATCGTTCTTCGACCTATGAATATCATTTAGACACATTCATCATGTTCCGCGCTCACATCTCTCCAAAACATATTATCCTAGTCCATGTTATTCAAATAACAACCGAGTTATTTGAGTAAGTGTGACATGTCCTATTTTAGACTTTCACCTTGCTCCGGCGAGGTCGAGAAACCCTACTACATATCCCATATGTTAAACCCTTGTTATCCATTTGGATGATCCGTGAACCAAATCCCGACACCTATCATGCATTCAACCTCATGCCCACTTAATCTTATTGGCTTATTGAACTACTCAATTTACAAATGAGTTAATTGAGTAATTCAATATATCAAAAATCCATCTCCAAAGCCATATCTTCTTTATCCGATGACTAAAATAAAATGAATAATAACTTGTTGTTTTCCTTGCTTGATTTTGTTGTTGTATGAATGGTGTGTTTATGTTGTGTTTTTTTATCTTATATTTCGTGTGAAGAGCGACGTATTATGTTGAGAGAAGTGAACGATCTTCATTTACCAAAAAGGCAAGTAACACCCAAATCCTACCTATTTCATATTATGCATTAGTTTTTTTAAACTAGTATGCATGGTAGGGTTTTGTTTTCAAAGTAAAGTATTACGCAATGCTAGCAAACCTACTAGTGTGTAGCCACTCCTGAACCCACTTCTAGAAATGCTTAGTTTGCTTAGCAATATCAAATGCCAATGTTGTTTCATTGTTTGGTTGTAAGTGTTTGAAAATTGAAAATTAACAACCTTAATGAAACACCTGGGTGGAATGGTTGTATGGTGGGCGGCTACTCAGGACCACGTGCCCTGGTGGATTTAACCAGTGGACTTAAGTGGGGGTTATCACCTGAGAGTGCGCAGATGTAGAGTGGTTGCTCTGGACCGCTGCTTACCGTGGGCGTAGTAGCTTCCTTGTAACGGTAAAGCACTCGTCCGTTGGGAACCCCAAGAGGAAGGTATGATGTTGTATAGCAGCAAGTTTTCCCTCAGTAAGAAACCAAGGTTTATCGAACCAGTAGGAGCCAAGAAGCACGTTGAAGGTTGTTGGTGACGGAGTGTAGTGCGGCGCAACACCAGGGATTCCGGCGCCAACGTGGAACCTGCACAACACAATCCAAGTACTTTGCCCCAACTTAACAGTGAGGTTGTCAATCTCACCGGCTTGCTGTAACAAAGGATTAGATGTATAGTGTGGAAGATGATTGTTTGCAGAAAACAGTAAAACAAGTATTGCAGTAGATTGTATTCGATGTAAAAGAATGGACCGGGGTCCACAATTCACTAGAGGTGTCTCTCCCATAAGAAATAGCATATTGGGTAAACAAATTACAGTTGGGCAATTGACAAATAACGAGAGCATAACAATGCACATACATGATATGATGAGTAGTGTGAGATTTAATTGGGCATGACGACAAAGTACATAGACCGCTATCCAGCATGCATCTATGCCTAAAAAGTCCACCTTCAGGTTATCATCCGAACCCCTTCCAGTATTAAGTTGCAAACAACAGACAATTGCATTAAGTATGGTGCGTAATGTAATCAGCAAATACATCCTTAGACATAGCATTGATGTTTTATCCCTAGTGACAACAGCACATCCACAACCTTAGAACTTTTACATCCTTTGTCCCAGATTTAATGGAGGCATGAACCCACTATCGAGCATAAGTACCCCCTCTTGGAGTTACAAGCAATGACTTGGCCACAGCCTCTACTAGCAACGGAGAGCATGCAAGATCATAAACAACACATAGATAGATTGATAATCAACATAGCATAGTATTCATTATCCATCGGATCCCAACAAACGCACATGTAGCTTTACAGATAGATGATCTTGATCATGATAGGCAGCTCACAAGATCAGACAATGATAGCACAATGGGGAGAAGACGACCATCTAGCTACTGCTATGGACCCATAGTCCAGGGCTGAACTACTCACACATCAATCCGGAGGCGACCATGGCGGTGTAGAGTCCTCCGGGAGACGATTCCCCTCTCCGGCAGGGTGCCGGAGGCGATCTCCTGAATCCCCCGAGATGGGATTGGCGGCGGCGGCGTCTCTGGAAGGTTTTCCGTATCGTGGCTCTCGTTACTGGGGTTTGGCGACGAAGGCTATAAGTAGGCGGAAGGGCAGAGTCGGGGGCTCACGGGGGCCCCACACGCTAGGGCCGCGCGGGCCCCCCTGGGCCGCGCCGCCCTAGTGTGGCGGCGCCCCGTGGCCGCACTTCGTCTTCTCTTCGGTCTTCTGGAAGCTTCGTGGCAAAATAGGCCCCTGGGCGTTGATTTCGTCCAATTCCGAGAATATTTCCTTACTAGGATTTCTGAAACCAAAAACAAGTGAAACAAGAATCGGCTCTTCGGCATCTCGTTAATAGGTTAGTGCCGGAAAATGCATAAATATGACATATAATGTGTATAAAACATGTGAGTATCATCATAAAAGTAGCATGGAACATAAGAAATTATAGATACGTTTGAGACGTATCAAGCATCCCCAAGCTTAGTTCTACTCGTCCCGAGTAGGCTAACGATAACAAAGATAATTTCTTAGTGACAATGCTACCAACATAATCTTGATCAATACTATTGTAAGCACATGTAATGAATGCAGCGATTTGAAACAATGGTAAATGACATGAGTAAACAAATGAATCATATAGCAAAGACTTTTCATGAATAGTACTTTCAAGACAAGCATCAATAAGTCTTGCATAAGAGTTAACTCATAAAGCAATAGTTTCATAGTAAAGGCATTGAAGCAACACAAAGGAAGATTATGTTTCAGCAGTTGCTTTCAACTTATAACATGTATATCTCATGGATATTGTCAACATAAAGTAATATAACAAGTGCAATATTCAAGTATGTAGGAATCAATGCACAGTTAACACAAGTGTTTGCTTCTTAAGATAGAAGGAAATGGGTAAACTGACTCAACAATAAAACTAGAAGAAAGGCCCTTCGCAGAGGGAAGCATTGATTGCTGTATTTGTGCTAGAGCTTTTATTTTGAAAACAAGAAACAATTTTGTCAACGGTAGTAATAAAGCATATGAGTTATGTAAATTATATCCTACAAGTTGCAAGCCTCATGCATAGTATACCAATAGTGCCCGCACCTTGTCCTAATTAGCTTGGATTTACATGGATTATCATAGCATAGCACATGTTTTAACCAAGTGTCACAAAGGGGTACCTCTATGCCGCCTGTACAAAGGTCTAAGGAGAAAGCTCGCATTGGATTTCTCGCTTTTGATTATTCTCAACTTAGACATCCATACCGGGACAACATAGACAACAGATAATGGACTCCTCTTTAATGCATAAGCATTCAACAACAGATAATATTCTCATAAGAGATTGAGGTTTGTTGTCCAAACTGAAATTTCCACCATGGATCATGGCTTTAGTTAGCGGCCCAATGTTCATCTCTAACAATATGCATACTCAAACCATTTGATCATGATAAATCACCCTTACTTCAGACAAGACGAACATGCATAGCAACTCACATGATATTCAACAAAGAAATAGTTGATGGCGTCCCCAGGAACATGGTTATCGCTCAACAAGCAACTTATAAGAGATAAGACGCATAAGTACATATTCAATACCACAATAGTTTTTTAAGCTATTTGTCCCATGAGCTATATATTGCAAAGATAAAGAATGGAAGTTTTAAAGGTAGCACTCAAGCAATTTACTTTGGAATGGCGGAGAAATACCATGTGGTAGATAGGTATGGTTGACACAAGTGGCATAGTGTTTGGCTCAAGGATTTTGGATGCATGAGAAGTATTCCCTCTCGATACAAGGTTTAGGCTAGCAAGGTTGTTTGAAGCAAACTCAAGTATGAACCGGTACAGCAAAAGTCAGATAAAAGACATATTGAAAGCATTATAAGACTCTATACCGTCTTCCTTGTTGTTCAAACTCCCACCAGAAAATATCTAGACTTAGAGAAACCAAACGTGCAAACCAAATTTTAGCAAGCTCTATGTATTTCTTCATTAATAGGTGCAAAGTACATGATGCAAGAGCTTAAACATGAGCACAAAAATTGCCAAGTATCACATTATTCAAGATATTATACCAATTACCACATATAGCATTTTCTGTTTCCAACCGTATAACAATTTAACGAAGGAGTTCAACCTTCGTCATGAATATTATGAGTAAAGCTAAGGACATATTTGTCCGTATGCAACAGTGGAGCGTGTCTCTCTCCCACACAATGAATGCTAGGATCCAACTTTATTCAAACAAAACAAAAAACAAAAACAAACAGACGCTCCAAGTAAAGCACATAAGATGTGACGGAATAAAAATATAGTTTCACTAGAGGAACCTGATAATGTTGTCGATGAAGAAGGGGATGCCTTGGGCATCCCCAAGCTTAGACGCTTGAGTCTTCTTGAAATATGCAGGGGTGAACGACCGGGGCATCCCCAAGCTTAGAGCTTTCACTCTCCTTGATCATATTGTATCATCCTCCTCTCTTGACCCTTGAAAACTTCCTCCACACCAAACTCGAAACAAACTCATTAGAGGGTTAGTGCATAATCAAAATTTCACATGTTCAGAGGTGACACAATCATTCTTAACACTTCTGGACATTGCACAAAGCTACTGAAAGTTAATGGAACAAAGAAATCCATCTAACATAGCAAAACAGGCAATGCGAAATAAAAGGCAGAATCTGTCAAAACAGAACAGTTCGTAAAGACGTATTTTTAAGAGGCACCAGACTTGCTCAGATGAGAAAACTTAAAACTAATGAAAGTTGCGTACATATCTGAGGATCACGCACGTAAATTGGCATAATTTTCTGAGTTACCTACAGAAAATTTTACCCAGATTCGTGACAGCAAGAAAATCTGTTTCTGCGCAGTAATCCAAATCTAGTATCATCCTTCGCTTAGAGACTTTACTTGGCACAACAATGCAATAAAACTAAGATAAGAAGAGGTTGCTACAGTATTAACAACTTCCAAGACTCAAATATAAAACAAAAATACTGTAGTAAAATGATGGGTTGTCTCCCATAAGCGCTTTTCTTTAACGCCTTTCAGCTAGGCGCAGAAAGTGTGTATCAAATGTTATCAAGAGATGAAGCATTGACAGTGGGGTTTGGAGTTTTCTCAACAATGCATTGTATCTTGTCTATGTAAGTTCAGAGGCTCCCTTTTCATTACCTTTAGGCTTGCTACTCTCATCAAACAAATTTTCAGGAACAATCCAATAAAAATTCTTTTCTAGTGCTTCATGCATTCCTAGGAGCTTAATAGGTATCGGTACTTTAATCTCCCCACCATCATTAACATTATTAGTGTACCTTATTCTATCCATATCCATCTTTTCAAGGATACTAGCAAAGTTGGTATAAGAGCCAAGCATATTATATTTAGTAAAAACTTTTCTAGCTTCTCTTGCTATACCTCCAAATTCTTTGAGAAGGGTTTCTAAAACAAAATCTTTCTTTTCCCCTTCTTCCATATCTCCTAGTGTAAGAAACATATGTTGCAATATAGGATTGAGATTAACAAATTTATCTTCTAACATGTGTACTAAAGAAGCAGCAGCAATTTCATAAGTAGGAGCAAGTTCTACCAAGTGTCTATCTTCAAAATCTTCAACCATACTAACATGAGTTAAAAATTCTTCTATATTATCTCTCCCAATGATAGACCCTTGTCCTACCGGTATGTCTTTCAAAGTGAACTTAGGAGGAAACATGATGAAATAAGTAAAGTAAGTGCAAGTAACTAATTTTTTTGTGTTTTTAATATGGCAAACAAGATAGTAAATAAAGTAAAACTAGCAACTAATTTTTTTGTGTTTTGTTTTAGTGAAGCAAACAAAGTAGTAAATAAAAGTAAAGCAAGACAAAAACAAAGTAAAGAGATTGGAGGTGGAGACTCCCCTTGCAGCGTGTCTTGATGTCCCCGGCAACGGCGCCAGAAAAAGAGCTGCTTGCCGTGGGCGTAGTAGCTTCCTTGTGACGGTAAAACACTCGTCCGTTGGGAACCCCAAGAGGAAGGTATGATGTTGTATAGCAGCAAGTTTCCCCTCAGTAAGAAACCAAGGTTTATCGAACCAGTAGGAGCCAAGAAGCACGTTGAAGGTTGTTGGTGACGGAGTGTAGTGCGGCGCAACACCAGGGATTCCGGCGCCAACATGGAACCTGCACAACACAATCCAAGTACTTTGCCCCAACTTAACAGTGAGGTTGTCAATCTCACCGGCTTGCTGTAACAAAGGATTAGATGTATAGTGTGGAAGATGATTGTTTGCAGAAAACAGTAAAACAAGTATTGCAGTAGATTGTATTCGATGTAAAAGAATGGACCGGGGTCCACAGTTCACTAGAGGTGTCTCTCCCATAAGAAATAGCATATTGGGTAAACAAATTACAGTTGGGCAATTGACAAATAACGAGAGCATAACAATGCACATACATGATATGATGAGTAGTGTGAGATTTAATTGGGCATTACGACAAAGTACATAGACCGCTATCCAGCATGCATCTATGCCTAAAAAGTCCACCTTCAGGTTATCATCCGAACCCCTTCCAGTATTAAGTTGCCAACACCAGACAATTGCATTAAGTATGGTGCGTAATGTAATCAACAAATACATCCTTAGACATAGCATTGATGTTTTATCCCTAGTGGCAACAGCACATCCACAACCTTAGAACTTTACATCGTCCTTGTCCCAGATTTAATGGAGGCATGAACCCACTATCGAGCATAAGTACCCCCTCTTGGAGTTACAAGCAATGACTTGGCCAGAGCCTGTACTAGCAACGGAGAGCATGCAAGATCATAAACAACACATAGATAGATTGATAATCAACATAGCATAGTATTCATTATCCATCGGATCCCAACAAACCCACATGTAGCTTTACAGATAGATGATCTTGATCATGATAGGCAGCTCACACGATCAGACAATGATAGCACAATGGGGAGAAGACAACCATCTAGCTACTGCTATGGACCCATAGTCCAGGGGTGAACTACTCACACATCAATCCGGAGGCGACCATGGCGGTGTAGAGTCCTCCGGGAGATGATTCCCCTCTCCGGCAGGGTGCCGGAGGCGATCTCCTGAATCCCCCGAGATGGGATTGGCGGCGGCGGCGTCTCTGGAAGGTTTTCCGTATCGTGGCTCTCGGTACTGGGGGTTTCGCGACGAAGGCTATAAGTAGGCGGAAGGGCAGAGTCGGGGGGCTCACGGGGGCCCCACACGCTAGGGCCGCGTGGGCCCCCCTGGGCCGCGCCGCCCTAGTGTGGCGGCGCCCCGTGGCCCCACTTCGTCTTCTCTTCGGTCTTCTGGAAGCTTCGTGGCAAAATAGGCCCCTGGGCGTTGATTTCGTCCAATTCCGAGAATATTTCCTTACTAGGATTTCTGAAACCAAAAACAGCAGAAAACAACAACTGGCTCTTCGGCATCTCGTTAATAGGTTAGTGCCGGAAAATGCATAAATATGACATATAATGTGTATAAAACATGTGGGTATCATCATAAAAGTAGCATGGAACATAAGAAATTATAGATACGTTTGAGACGTATCAACCGCACACCTGGTGGATTTAACCAGGGGATCGTGTGGGGGTTTACTACCTGTAAGGGGTTTTAAGCCTATGAGTTTCACTTGTGGTTGGCCACCCAGGAACAAAGAGATTACCAAGTCGTCCATGTTTAGATAGCTTCCAGTGCAGCCTTATGGTATTATGGGCTCTGCCATGATTAATTAAGTTGTGAGCTTCAACTTGTTTGCTAGACATTCAGATGTGGCGACGGCCAAGGGGAACGGGTCTAGCTGGTATCGTTGAAATCTCCTTCTGAAAGATCTTGTGTCATTCTTCCCTCTGGGTAGAATGAGTCGTAAGGTGAAAGTGCACGACCTCTCGAGAGTTAAACCTAAGATCTTAGCCGTGTCCCCGGTTATGGACAATTTGAGCTCCTGGACAAGGAATGTATGGAAGAATCTCATCACCTTTTCTGAATGATTAAAACCTGTGTAGAAACAATCTCAGGACTGGATTTTCTTAGGGCTACATACATGGTGGATTTAACCATAGTATGTGGTGGTGACCTGAGGATTATCCCGGTCGAGTGACCCCAGGGCTATGTACATGGTGGATTTAACCATAGTATGTGGTGGTGACTTGGGAGTCATATCGACTTGGTGTGCATGGTGGATTTAACCATGTGCCCATTTTGGTGTAAAACATTTTCGAGAATTCAAAATTGTTTTGTTTTAAAATAAATATAGGATAAAATTGGCTTTATGCAAATAAACTCCACTAGCCAAATATCATGTAGATAGTCATGTCTAAAACTGCCACCAAATAAGTGTCATTTGCCAGTACATCATTGTACTGACCTCCATTTGTGGGGCTGCATATTCAAACGTGCATGATTTTTGTTGGGGGGATGACCCCCAGTATGCCAAAGGCATGCCAAACCGGATGGTTTGAGCCATCAAGATACCGGTTTAATATTGATACCGGAGGTAGAAACCAAGAATTTGGCTAAGTGAAGCAAGGCCGGTATCCCCAAGAGGGGTATACCGGAAC
Organism: Lolium perenne; assembly: GCF_019359855.2. Lineage (NCBI taxonomy): Eukaryota > Viridiplantae > Streptophyta > Magnoliopsida > Poales > Poaceae > Lolium > Lolium perenne. Next base: position 371,628,720 of record NC_067247.2, on the reverse strand, counting down.
CGGATAAAGAAGACACCGAGTTACCGGTAAGAGGAGCTTATCGGCAAAGCTGGTCAAAGATTCTCCCAGAGCTAGAAGACAAAGATGAGCTAAGCAAAGTAGCTTTAAACGAAGGCTTGACGCCAAAGGAGGAGGATGACGCCAAAAGCAGCCGCAGGACGTCAGCCTCCCTGATTAAAGATACCGGCGCCGCCAATTTATACTAAAGTGACTTTGTAAAAGTAGTTTGTCTAGTCAAAGATGCCATTAGGTGCCACCAGATGCCATTAGATGCCATTCGGGTTTCTTGCCTGATACGTCCAATTTGCATCACTATTTTATATCATAATTTGCTGTTATTCATTGATATATTTCATATTGGGACACAATACTTATGTTATTTCATCTATTTTGCATGTTTCATCATTATTGGAGGATCAAGCACCGGAGCCAGGATTCTGCTGGAAAAAGCACCGTCAGAACACAATATTTCGGAAGATCAACTGTGGAAGGAAATTATATCAAAAATCCTATTTTTCAAGATGACGAAGGAAGCCAGAAGGAGGAGCCAGGTGGACCCAGGGTGGGCCCACACCATAGGGCGGCGCGGCCCATGGCCTGGCCGCGCCACCATGTGGTGTGGGGGCCCCACAGCCCCTTTCGCCTCCTTTTCTTCGCGAAACCCTTCGTCCCAAAAACCTAAGCCACAGAGGGTACCTCGCGAGGAGTTACAGCCGCCTCTGCGGGGCGGAGAACACCAGAGAGAAAAGAGCTCTCCGGCGGGCAGGAATCCGCTGGGGAAATTCCCTCCGGGAGGGGGAAATCGACGCCATCGTCACCGTCATCGAGCTGGACATCATCACCATCACCATCATCATCATCTCCACCATCATCACCGCCGTCTCCACCGCTGGACACCGTCACCGCCGTAGCAATTTGGGTTTGATCTTGATTGTTTGATAGGGGAAACTCTCCCGGTATCGATCTCTACTTGTTGTTGATGCTATTGAGTGAAACCATTGAACCAAGTTTATGTTCAGATTGTTATTCATCATCATATCACCTCTGATCATGTTCCATATGATGTCTTGTGAGTAGTTCGTTTAGTTCTTGAGGACATGGGTGAAGTCTAAATGTTAGTAGTGAACTATGGTTGAATAATATTCAATGGTATGATATTTAAGTTGTGGTGTTATTCTTCTAGTGGTGTCATGTGAACGTCGACTACATGACACTTCACCATTTATGGGCCTAGGGGAATGCATCTTGTATTCGTTTGCCAATTGCGGGGTTGCCGGAGTGACAGAAACCTAAACCCCCGTTGGTATATCGATGCAGGAGGGATCGCGAGGATCTCGAGTTTAAGGCTGTGGTTAGATTTATCTTAATTACTTTCTTGTAGTTGCGGATGCTTGCAAGGGGTATAATCACAAGTATGTATTAGTCCTAGGAAGGGCGGTACATTAGCATAGGTTCACCCACACAACACTTATCATAACAATGAAGATTATTTAGCCGTATGTAGCGAAAGCACTAGACTAAAATCCCATGTGTCCTCGAGAATGTTTGGTCATTATAAGTAAACAAACCAGCTTGTCCTTTGTGCTAAAAAGGATTGGGCCACTCGTTGCAATTGTTACTCTCGCACTTTACTTACTCGTACTTTATTCAACTGTTACATCTAAACCCCCTGAATACTTGTCTGTGAGCATTTACAGTGAATCCTTCATCGAAACTGCTTGTCAACACATTCTGCTCCTCGTTGGGATCGACATTCTTACTTATCGAAAATACTACGATACACCCCCTATACTTGTGGGTCATCAAGACTATTTTCTGGCGCCATTGCCGGGGAGTGAAGCGCTATTGGTAAGTGGAATTGGTAAGGAAAACCTTTACTGTTTGTGCTGATTTTATTTCTGCCTGCTGCTATAAGTCATTATGGAGAGATCTTCTCTTCAATTTCTATTTGGGAAATCTACTACTACTGCAACGGTAGTGGATGAGGCGCCAGGTGAGGAAGTGATACCATATAAGATACCTATGAAAATTATTGAACGTTTTATGGATAACCGCTATGAAGGGGATGGAACTGTCCACCCTGGGGATCATTTATTGTTCTTACATGAATTATGCGGCTTATTCAAGTGTGCAGGTATTGCTATGGATGAAGTGAGGAAGAAACTATTCTCTTTATCGCTGTCTGGTAAGGCGGCGCATTGGTATAAATTACTGGATAATGGGGATTCTCTTGAATGGAATGATATTGTGCCCCGGTTTTATTCTAAGTTCTATCCTCCAAGTGAAATTCACAAGGATCGGAATCGCATATATAATTTTTGGCCTCATGATGGAGAGAGTATTGCCCAAGCTTGGGGGAGATTGAAGTCTTTAATGCTCAAATGCCCCATTCATGAGCTTCCTGGTAATGTTATTATTGATAATTTCTATGCAAGACTTTCTTTTCAAGACAAGACCTTGCTGGATACTTCTTGTTCTGGATCATTTACAAGCAACAAAGAAGAGTTTAAAAGGGACCTTCTTGATCAGATCCAAGAAAATACTGAAGGTTGGGAGAACGACAAGGACAGAGAATCAGGTATAATTTATGATTATAAATGCATTGAAGCTTTTATGGATACTGATAAATTTCGTAATATGAGTGCTACATATTGTCTTGATTCTCAAGTTGCTGTAAATATTTATAAAGCTTTTGCCTCTCATTATGAATTGCCAAAGAAGAATTTTGATAAGTATCATGAACCGTATAAAGATAAAATTGATTCATCCATTAATAAATGCGTTGTAGTTGAAACTGATGATCATGTTATTCCTGAAGCTTATATTGAAAAAACTCCTTTCCCTGCTAAAATGAGGGAGTACTCTGTTATAAATAGTGCGGTTCATAAAAGTGAAAAGAAACCTGTAGAACCTGAAGAACAAATAAAAGTTGAACCTGCTGTTGCAATAGTTAAAGATCTTGTGACTAAAAATGTGGAGGATGGTCATATTATTTTCTGTGAAGATGCTTGTAATATTGTTTCACATCCTAATAAACCCAAACAAGCTAGTGTTCCTATGCTATCTGTTAGAATTGGTGATCATTGCTATTATGGATTATGTGATAATGGTGCAAGTGTTAGTGCCATTCCTTATGAGCTTTACACGGAGATTATGCACGAAATTGATTCTTGTGAACTTGAAGATATTGATGTGGTTATTCAGCTGGCTAATAGAGAAACTATTTCTCCAATTGGTATTGTTCGAGATGTGGAAGCTTTATGCGGTAAGATTAAATATCCTGCTGACTTTTTGGTACTTGGTTCTGCTGCTAGTGATTATTGTCCTATCATTTTTGGTAGACCTTTTCTAAATACTTGTGGAGCTATTATAGATTGCAAGAAAGAGAAAATTTTGACTAAATTTGCTGGTGAATCTTATGAGTTTAACTTCTCTAAATTTACCAAAACTCCTTATAAAGTTGATTTGCCTAGTGATGATTTTAAAATGGAGCAGTGTGCATCTATTGTTCTTGTTCCTAATAATACTTTGCAGCAACATTTGGAGGATAGCGAGAGTGATGTTTTTAGGAAAGAAAGAGATGAGCTTGAGGAAATTTTTCTTCGCCAACCTATTCTCAAGCATGATTTACCGGTGGAAGATTTGGGTACAACACCGCCACCAAAGGAAGATCCTGTTTTTGATTTAAAGCCTTTGCCTGATAATCTTAAATATGCTCATATTGATGATAAGAAAATATATCTTGTTATTATTAGTTCTAAGCTTTCAGAGTTTGAAGAAGAAAGGCTATTGGAAATATTGAAGAAACACCGAGGCGCTATTGGCTACACTCTTGATGATTTGAAAGGGATTTCTCCTTCTATTTGCCAACATGCTATTAATATGGAAGATGATGCGAAGCCTGTTGTTGAACATCAGCATCGTCTAATTCGAAGATGAAGGAAGTGGTAAGGAATGAGGTATTAAGACTTCTTGAAGCTGGTATTATATATCCTATTGCTGATAGTAGATGGGTTAGTCCTGTGCATTGCGTTCCCAAGAAAGGAGGAATGACTATTGTGCGTAATGATAATGATGAGCTCATCCCTCAAAGAGTAGTTGTAGGGTATAGAATGTGCATTGATTTTCGAAAAGTTAATAAAGTTACTAAGAAAGATCATTACCCTTTACCATTTATTGATCAAATGCTAGAAAGATTGTCTAAAAATACTCATTTTTGTTTTCTTGATGGTTATTAAGGTTTTCACAAATTGCTGTTAAAGCTAAAGATCAAGAGAAAACCACTTTTACTTGTCCCTATGGAACTTATGCTTATAGACGTATGCCTTTTGGTTTATGTAATGCTCCTGCTACTTTTCAAAGATGCATGTCTGCTATTTTTCATGGTTTTTGTGAGAGTATTGTAGAGGTATTCATGGATGATTTTTCCGTCTATGGGAATTCATTTGATAGTTGCTTGCGAAACCTTGATAAAGTTTTGCAGAGATGTGAAGAAACTAACCTTGTTCTTAATTGGGAGAAATGCCACTTTATGGTCAATGAAGGAATTGTATTGGGACATAAAATTTCTGAGAGAGGTATTGAAGTTGATAGAGCTAAAGTTGAAGCAATTGAGAAGATGCCCTATCCAAGGGATGTTAAAGGTATTCGTAGTGTTCTTGGTCATGCTGGGTTTTATAGGAGATTTATTAAACATTTCTCCAAGATTTCAAAACCTCTTACTAATCTTCTTCAAAAAGATGTACCATTTGTTTTTGATGATGATTGTAAGGAAGCTTTTGAAACTCTAAAGAAAGCCTTAACAACTGCTCCTATAGTTGAACCTCCTGATTGGAATTTACCATTTGAAATTATGTGTGATGCTAGTGATTTTGCTGTAGGCGCTGTTCTTGGACAGCGAGTAGATAAAAAACTGAATGTTATTCATTATGCTAGTAAAACTCTTGATGCTGCTCAAAGAAATTATGCTACAACTGAAAAAGAATTATTAGCTGTAGTCTTTGCTTGCGATAAATTTAGATCTTATATTGTTTATTCAAAAGTTATGATTCATACTGATCATGCTGCAATTAGATACCTTATGACAAAGAAAGATGCTAAGCCGAGGCTTATTAAATGGGTACTTCTTTTGCAAGAATTTGATTTACATATTGTAGATAGGAAATGTGCTGATAATCCTGTTGCTGATAATTTGTCTAGATTGGAAAATATTGTTTATGATCCTGTTCCTGTTAATGATAGTTTTCCAAATGAACAATTGGCTGTAATAAAGGTGAGCTCGCGAGACAGTCCTTGGTATGCTGATTATGCTAACTTTATTGTTTCCATGTACTTGCCTCCAACCTTTTCAGCTCAGCAAAGGAGGAAATTCTTTTATGACTTGAGGCATTATTTCTGGGATGACCCACACTTATATAAAGAAGGAGTGGATGGTATTATGCGAAGATGTGTTCCCGAATATGAACAACAAGAGATATTGAGTAAATGTCATGGTAGTGCTTATGGAGGACATCACGCCGGAGAAAGAACCGCGCAAAAGGTTCTACAATCAGGTTTTTATTGGCCAACTCTCTTCAAGGATGCGAGAAAGTTTATTTTATCTTGTGATGAATGCCAAAGGGTTGGTAATATCTCCAGACGTAATGAAATGCCTATGAATTATACTCTTGTTATTGAACCGTTTGATTGTTGGGGATTTGACTTCATGGGACCTTTTCCCTCTTCAGAAGGTAACACTCACATACTTGTTGTTGTTGATTATGTTACTAAATGGGTGGAAGCCATACCTACAAAAAGTGCTGATGGTGAGACCTCTTTAAGAATGCTTTTAGATATTATTTTTCCTAGATATGGAGTGCCTAGATATATTATGACTGATGGAGGTTCTCATTTTATTCATGGAGGTTTTAGAAAAACTCTTGCTAAGTATGGTATTAATCATAGAATTGCTTCCGCTTATCATCCTCAAACTAGTGGTCAAGTAGAATTATCAAATAGAGAGATTAAATCTATTTTGGGAAAGACCGTTAATAAAACTAGAAAAAATTGGGCTAGTAAATTGAAGGATGCACTATGGGCTTATAGAACTGCTTATAAAAATCCCATGGGAATGTCGCCTTATAAAATGGTTTATGGGAAAGCTTGTCATTTACCTTTAGAACTAGAGCACAAAGCTTATTGGGCTGTTAGAGAATTAAATAAAGATCCTAAACTTGCCGGTGATAAGAGGTTGTTGCAATTAAGTTCTCTAGATGAATGGAGAAGTGAAGCTTATGAAAATGCTAAACTCTTTAAAGAGAAAGTTAAAAAATGGCATGATAGAAGGATTATTAAAAGAGAATTTAATATTGGGGATAAAGTCCTATTGTATCGGTCTCATCTCAGATTCTTTGCAGGGAAATTACTCTCGAAATGCGAAGGACCGTATGTTGTTGAGGAGGTGTATCGTTCAGGAGCAATTAAAATTAGCTCTCTCCAAGGCAATGCCACGCAAGTGGTGAATGGACAAAGACTCAAGCATTATATCTCGGGTGATTCTTATAAAGTTTATGTTGATATTATTCAAGTGGAAACACCGGAGGCTTTCATCAAAGGGCAAATTGACAGTCCGCCAGAACTCGACTTTGAATAGGTAACAGTACTGGTAATGAAAAGTACGCAATTTACTTTCCGAACAATATATTTGCTGTTTCTGGAAAATATGAAAAATTACGAGTTCGAAACGGAGTGGAAAGGACGCACGAGGGGGTGCCACCATAGGGCGGCGCGGCCTGACCTGGGCCCGCGCCGACCTATGGTCTGGCCGCCCCGTCGCCCCTTTCCGACTACGGATTCGATCTGGTACTTTCCGTTTGTCGTGAAATTTTTTGCTATATAATCCCCCGGACCCCTGGAGGTCCGTATATCGTTTTCTCGACGTGTTTTGTTTCGAGCCGTTTCTGCCAGGATCTGTTTTCAGTTTAGAAGCACCATGGTCTCCAAGAACAAGGGCAAGGAGTTTCCGAATGAAGATGATCGAGATCTTGGGTGGAAAGAGGAAGACAAGGACGTCAAGGAAGAGGATGAAGAAGAGGAGGAGGAAGATTCGCGCGCACACCCGCGTGCTACCATCGCAAGCATCAAGGTGGTGGACAACCCTTTTAGTGCAAACAAGAGCGCAAGAATTCGCACTGGAGGAGCGGTTCCACGTCATTACCTAGCTCCGAAAACATCTCTATCAGGCATTCACCATCCCTTCCACAATCTAATTTTCAATAATCAAATTGAAGGGACTCCAAAGGCAGCATGGCCTAGCCAGTGGGATATAGATCGTTCTAACACTGCAGGAGGGAAGGAGCCTGAGGCTGAAGAGTGGGGAAATAACTCCAAGAGCTGGGACTCGCCGTCGGACAGACTCCTTAACCGCGTCGAGCACAATTCAGAGATGATTCGCAATCTCACATACAGGATTGATGAGCTTCAGGAGCTTATTGAGAAGCTTGTCAGGAATTCATCATCATCATCACCAAAGGAGTAATTCATCATCGGTATTGGCATCCCCTTGGTTTGTTCCAAGCTTGGGGGAGTGCCGCGGTATCACATTATCACTACCTTTTACTTTTTATTATCAAGTAGTGTCATATCATGAGTAGGGAAGTTATCATATAAGATGGGTTGCAGTTTGGAAGTATCTCTCCTTTAGTTGGTTGTCTATGTATCCCTTGGTGTGAGTTATCGTTATGGAATATTAATGAGAAGTCTTATCATTTACATTTTGCACATCTTATTTTAGTTTGCAATTTCTATTATATGATTTATCTTGTCATTAGTATTGGTATCACCTTGGGAGCATTGAATAAATCTATTTGGTTTTGGCAAACTTAGCATTGGTCAATAGCAACAACACTTTGAGGCTTAAGTAGAAAAGAGAAATACATGTAGTTGTTTCATTGTCTTTCTTTCTTGTTAGCTCATAGCTTATTATTCTGAAGTTAAAATTGTTTGTGCTTACAAGGAAGATGCATGATTGTTTCTATCACATATATATTTGTTTGTTTCCTTCAACTCTTATGCTTGCTAATTAGCCTTGCTAGCCAAAGACTTGTACTGAGAGGGAATACTTCTCGTGCGTCCAAACCTTAGCCCAAACCTATGCCATTTGTGTCCACCATATCTACCTACTACATGGTAATTTCTGCCATTCCAAGTAAATACTTCATGTGCTACCTTTAAACAATTCAAAACTTAGCAATCCTTATTTGTGTCAATGTTTTATAGCTCATGAGGAAGTATGTGGTGTTTTATCTTTCAATCTTGTTGGGCAACTTTCACCAATGGACTAGTGGCTTCATCCGCTTATCCAATAATTTTGCAAAAAGAGCTGGCAATGGGATTCCCAGTCCCAAATTAATTAAACTAAATAGACACTCCTCCATGGTATGTGATTGATGGAAGGCACCCGAAGGATTCGGTTAGCCATGGCTTGTGTAAGCAAAGGTTGGGGGGAGTGTCATCATCGTAATAAAACTAAAATAAAAAGGCACTCCTTCATGGTATGAGATTGTTGGCAGGCACCCGAGGACTCGGTTAGCCATGGTTTGTGAAAGAAAGGTTGGAAGGAGTGCCACATAAAATGAAAATAATATGGGAGCCGCTCTTTGAAGGTTTGTCTGGCAAGGGGGTTAGAGTACCCGCTACCAGTCGTTGACAACAACAAACACCCCTCAAAATGTTACTTTTATTCTCTTTATATGATTTCAAAACTGAAAAAAAGCTCTAGCACATGATTTAATCCCTGCTTCCCTGTGCGAAGGGCCTGTCTTTTACTTTATGTTGAGTCAGTAAACCTATTTCCCTCCATCTCAAGCAAGCATTTGAGTAGTTGTGATCAAACCATTATATTGTGATTTGCTTCGTCATGTCTTTTATTCTTCCTTGTTTAGTACAAGTTTTATCTGAATGAATATAGCTTTGCAAGTTATCAATGATAATGAAGAGACCGTTATGATTGAGTATGCAAGTTGTGCCTTATAAACTTTAACATGAGAGCGCTGCTCAATGAGATAAGTATAATCTGTTAATTGTTCTCTGACCAAGAACGAAGTTTGCCATCACCAATTATGATTTCTTATGCACCTTTATTTGTGATTACCTTATACTTGTTTCAAGTTGAGTTATATGAGGAAGTTGACTACTATAATGTCTTGTGCGAATGAATATGATGCTTCTTGTCCGTATTTTATTTATCGACTCTTCACTCCATAAACATGTGGTCCTGTTTATCGAGCTCAGTTTCGCTTGGGGACAAGCGAAGTCTAAGCTTGGCGGGAGTTGATACGTCCAATTTGCATCACTATTTTATATCATAATTTGCTGTTATTCATTGATATATTTCATATTGGGACACAATACTTATGTTATTTCATCTATTTTGCATGTTTCATCATTATTGGAGGATCAAGCACCGGAGCCAGGATTCTGCTGGAAAAAGCACCGTCAGAACGCAATATTTCGGAAGATCAACTGTGGAAGGAAATTATATCAAAAATCCTATTTTTCAAGATGACGAAGGAAGCCAGAAGGAGGAGCCAGGTGGACCCAGGGTGGGCCCACACCATAGGGCGGCGCGGCCCATGACCTGGCCGCGCCACCATGTGGTGTGGGGGCCCCACAGCCCCTTTCGCCTCCTTTTCTTCGCGAAACCCTTCGTCCCGAAAACCTAAGCCACAGAGGGTACCTCGCAAGGAGTTACAGCCGCCTCTGCGGGGCGTAGAACACCAGAGAGAAAAGAGCTCTCCGGCGGGCAGGAATCCGCCGGGGAAATTCCCTCCGGGAGGGGGAAATCGACGCCATCGTCACTGTCATCGAGCTGGACATCATCACCATCACCATCATCATCATCTCCACCATCATCACCGCCGTCTCCACCGCTGGACACCGTCACCGCCATAGCAATTTGGGTTTGATCTTGATTGTTTGATAGGGGAAACTCTCCCGATATCGATCTCTACTTGTTGTTGATGCTATTGAGTGAAACCATTGAACCAAGTTTATGTTCAGATTGTTATTCATCATCATATCACCTCTGATCATGTTCCATATGATGTCTTGTGAGTAGTTCGTTCAGTTCTTGAGGACATGGGTGAAGTCTAAATGTTAGTAGTGAACTATGGTTGAGTAATATTCAATGGTATGATATTTAAGTTGTGGTGTTATTCTTCTAGTGGTGTCATGTGAACGTCGACTACATGACACTTCACCATTTATGGGCCTAGGGGAATGCATCTTGTATTCGTTTGCCAATTGCGGGGTTGCCGGAGTGACAGAAACCTAAACCCCCGTTGGTATATCGATGCAGGAGGGATCGCAGGATCTCAGAGTTTAAGGCTGTGGTTAGATTTATCTTAATTACTTTCTTGTAGTTGCGGATGCTTGCAAGGGGTATAATCACAAGTATGTATTAGTCCTAGGAAGGGCGGTACATTAGCATAGGTTCACCCACACAACACTTATCATAACAATGAAGATTATTTAGCCGTATGTAGCGAAAGCACTAGACTAAAATCCCATGTGTCCTCGAGAACGTTTGGTCATTATAAGTAAACAAACCGGCTTGTCCTTTGTGCTAAAAAGGATTGGGCCACTCATTGCAATTGTTACTCTCGCACTTTACTTACTCGTACTTTATTCAACTGTTACATCTAAACCCCCTGAATACTTGTCTGTGAGCATTTACAGTGAATCCTTCATCGAAACTGCTTGTCAACACCTTCTGCTCCTCGTTGGGATCGACATTCTTACTTATCGAAAATACTACGATACACCCCCTATACTTGTGGGTCATCAAGACTATTTTCTAGAAATTTGCTTGATGCGTGTGGTTGACACGTCCGTTGGGAACCCCAAGAGGAAGGTGTGATGCGCAC